>NC_051270.1:830750-955750 GCF_015220745.1 Sebastes umbrosus | reverse complement strand
AACGGGAGTGAAACATCGCTGTTCCAAGATGAAAAAAAAAAAAACTCCAAGGTGAGACGGGATGGAGAGGAAGCTGTAACATCTGGCTGCGTTTTGGTGTCTTGTGTTACATATTTTATATTAAGTTCATCTCTGAGGTGTTGAAGACGGGGCTCGGGGCAGACCAGTCAAGTTGATCCACACCAAACTGGGAAAGCCATTATGGAGCTGGACTTTTCTATATAATGTATATTATCCACAGCCTGCAATGAGTCTAGATAAGCATCAACACAGGCGTCATGTATATTACCAGAGGTTCTGTTTCCTTTACCTGACAATGTTTACATGAATATATTTACACTCATTCACACCCACTTAATTAAAACAGAGGAGAAAACAACAAACAGCGTCTGAGTTGTTAATCTAAACTCTTAACTGACGTGTTTATTTATCCTCCACCTCCTGTCAAACTCAACAACACCAACACCAAACCAGACTCTGTTCTTAACAGAACTCATTTAGAGGACTCGGTGGAACTCTTGTCACCTAGAAATTATGTTTCTATATTGCTGATTTGCAACTGCAAATATGTTTTGAAAGAAACATAATGCCGCCGGGATATATATATTGTTTTTATCAACATAACGAGGGAACATTTCTTAATGAACGTATCTGAAAAACGCTCTCTGAAAATCATTTGTTTTTCTGCAATAACTGCTCATATAGAAACTAAAGCATGACTAATGCTTCATTATGTTTAGACGCTCACAGCACTTGGTCTCAGTTGAATATTGAAAAAGTCAAGAGTGACTTCAAGCACAAGACAGGACACATTTATTTTACCAAACTAGTGCTCTGACCACCCAGTGTGTCAAAGTCCACCCTGACCACTCTCCTACTCCATATATACCTGCATACATTAGTATACAGTATATACTAAGTTTTTGGGGAAACAGGGACATCTAAAATGTATGTTATGTTGAAAATGAAATCGATAAATAATGATAATAAAACACGAACATTGCTGCTGACTGTTACAGATTCCCACATTTCAAATAGGTCTGGTGTTTTGCTCGTTCACGGCAGTTTCACCACTAGTATACCAATCAGGCATTTGTAGGCGTCAATAAGAATTGAGACGTCGTCCTCCTACGTCCATGAAAACACATAAAACAGAGATAAGGACTCTTAAGTCATATATCTTTGATTGTTGTGAAAAAATATAAACTCCTATAGCAAAACACAAGCACAGCTTCTGTTCCGACTCAAATTGACGTCAGTGGGACCGACATGCTGATTGGTTGGAGCAAAACAAATGGCTAACATGAAGACAATGTCTTGATTCAGTGGCCAACTTTGTGACTTTCTCTGTAGATTTGGTTAATTTTAAGACTCCTTTAACAACTTCCACCTGTGCTAACACCAACCTTTCCGTATTTCATCAACATATGAAAAACATGTTGGCTGCATGTACAGTTTGTCCTTTTGTCCAATAATCCCTTAGTGGTAGACAGAGAATACTCTGAAAATAAAAAAAGGCAAAATAATAAACGAGTGCCCGAAGAAAAGGCTGATACAGCCCAGCTGGACACTCACCTACCTATCAGAGGACCTTCATACACTGTAGGATGGCTTTGAAACAATGGACATTCAAACACAATACTCGCAATACACGCCAAACTCAGGATCCCGGACGAGCCCCCTAATTGTTACGTTCCCCCTGTTTAGGGTCCAGGGGATTGAGGGAGTAACAATAAATGTTCACCCAGGAAAGAGAGAGACTGGCCATGGATGAGGTGTAAACAAGAAAGATGAGGCCCTGATGAGTGATTAGGCACAGCCGTGTGCTTCCACTGACTGCAGCTGCACAGGGGGGAAAGGCATCACCTGAGGAGTCACAGGAGAGGGCACAAAAACACAAAACGCACGCAACACAACACGGCACGGAACACAGACATAATTTTCACATCATTTCTGAACTCAAATGAAGTCTTCATACAGTTTGAGTTATTTTCCTGAAAACTAATCACGGCTGTGTTTCTGGCACTTTGCCCTCCCCTCCACTTTGTCTCTGGTTGTATTTCCCTTCAGGTCACTTCCTCAGATCCGGACAATGGAGCCGTGTAAATCAATAATGGCAAATAATTTAGTTCTAATCTTGAGGACAAATGCAGTTCATCATATTTCCACCTGACAGAGCTCCTAAATTGATTTGCTCTGCCTCTGACGTCGATGTTATCCTCCGCATCTATTTAAAGTCAATTTCAGTGTGGGGCAAAGCAGCAAATGAACACAGGAGATGAGGGGTGGTGGTAACATGACAGAGCCATTCTTCACCCACGCTCCCATTTAGATCCTCCAAATGAGAATCTGTGTCTTAACAATAGGATTTATTCTTTATGATGGAGACAGAAAACTGATAGAATAATTCAATAACAGAGCCACGGCTCTTTGACTGGATGGAAGCACGGTGCTATCTTTAGTCCTGAAGTCCTTGATTAAAAATGGAGAGGTGCCACTCAGTGGTAACAATGAAAAAATGGGACCCGCCTCAAACACAATAGAAGAAGAAGAGAATAGAAAGAAGGGAGAGAGAGAGAGAGAGAGAGAGAGAGAGGGGGAAGTGAATGGATGGAGGTGGATGCAGATTAATTGATGAATTGGGTACCATGAACTGTGTCATTCATTGTCTGAGCTACAATGAAATGTGCCTCCGACACAAATGGAATCCATTTTCCGACCCGACAATGATTGTCTCTTCTTTATTATTGCACTGATGTGTTTTTTATTATTTAATTTTTTTTCACCGTCCTGTCTCGGAGTAATTCGATTGCTTCTTTCCGAGGCGGTTTCCAGACGGTCTGACGCACACACAGACTCCTTCATGTTAAATGAATCCCATATTCTGAGTAGAAGCTCAATTTAATTATTTGGTTCCACCCGTGCCAACCGGCTAAACAAAATAATCAGTTTAAAGTCTGGCAGCAGAATTTAAATTTAAACAGGTGAGGGTGTTTTGTTTTGTTTTGTTGAGCCACACTTTAAATAATAGGAATCGTGACCTGGTTTGTATATATACATTATATATATATGTATATATTCATATACATATACATATATATATTAGGGCTGTCAAATTTAACGCAATAATAATGTGTTAACGCAAATTCGTTTTAATGAACGCATTAACACAACTTTAAGGTTGTATCGGGCTCCGTTTTAAAGCTAAACTGAAAACACTGGCATCATATGAAACTGGAAAACCTAATTGGTACCAACCATGTCATACTAGCTTAAAAATGTCCGAAAACATTCTGAAAAAAGTCCCAAAAGGTCCCAAAAAGTCTGAAAAATATCCAAAAAAAAGTCTGAAAACTATTAGCTTGTCATGAAGGAGGTTAAATAACGCTCCAAACTTACACTAAATTTTGTCGAGGAAAAACTGTCATGTCCATTTTCAAAGGGGTCCCTTGACCTCTGACCTCCAGATCAGTGAATGTAAATGGGTTCTATGGGTACCCACGAGTCTCCCCTTTACAGACATGCCCACTTTATGATAATCACATGCAGTTTGGGGCAAGTCATAGTCAAGTCAGCACACTGACACACTGACAGCTGTTGTTGCCTGTTGGGCTGCAGTTTGCCATGTTATGATTGGAGCATATTGTTTTATGCTAAATGCAGTACCTGTGAGGGTTTCTGGATCAATATCTGTCATTGATTTGTGTTGTTAATTGATTTACAATAATAAATATAAACATACATTTACATAAAGCAGCATATTTGTCCACTCCCATGTTGATAAGAGTATTAAATACTTGACAAATCTCCCTTTAAGGTTCATTTTGAACAGATAAAAAATTGCACACTGCGTAGTGATTCATTATACTAAGAGCATCGCCCTGGTTCCCTCCACTAACAGCCAACGGGATTGTTCCATTGGGTTTTGGATAATTGCAGAAAATAAGTTCTGTGTCAAACACACGTTTATGATACTAACACGTTTTGTTCAGCAAGATAATCTCCACTAATGAACACCACTTTTAGGATTTTTGAAGTTTGAATGCAATCACCAGATGTAAAAAGCTAACGTTAGGCTATAAACAAACTACACCACAGTGACATGAATGTGAGTAAACACAACGAGGCTGTGAAGGAGGACGAGTCGGCGTGATGACGTTTAGTCGTCTCATTTAGCCACTTGTTAGAAACCGTCTTTTTTAAGACACATAAAGGCTTCAAAATTTACAAGTGGGATATTTATTGATGTATTTTATATCGTATAACATTAAAATCTCTTCAGCTTGTGTGAACCACAGACCTTATTTCAGACATCTAACTAAAAACCCATTCAAAAAACCTGACCTGGGTTTTAGGACTCATTCCTGCAGCACTCTATAGTCACATGTATCTCGTCCAAACAGAGGGGACCCTCCAACACCACACACTCCTTTAAAGCAGATTTAAAGAAGATGATTCAGGCGTTGCTGCACATCCAATACTTGTTAGCAGATACGATGTTTTACATGTATATTTATGCTCTGATATTATGTATATTGATTCAAGCCGCCGGAGATGTTTTGTAGTCGTCTTTGTTGCGTTTTGTGAAATGACGACCACGCGAGTTAAACACAAACAGACGCCGACGCTGCAGCAGAATACGCTCACAGCCAGACATCACATCCTTTCTTCCTCAGATAACAGGATTGTCTGTGATTACAGGGTGGAATGATTTTTGTAATCTACCAGTGCATGACTCAAATAGTATACAGTATGACAGATAAATCCTCCCAATCCTCCCAATCCACTCATGAGATGCCTCCCCCATGCCTCGTCTCCAAATCAATTAATCACTGCACGTGTGGCTTTGGACAAATATCATATAATATCATATAATATAATATCATATAATATAATATAATGGCGTGTTAGCTGGGTTGTTAACTAGTGGACGTTTTTGTTCCCTCACCTGCTGCTGAACGCTGAACGACCTGCAGGTAGAACAGGAGTCACTTTAACAGCCTAATCACCTCTGAAGGGGTCTTTTAATAGATACTCAGATATTTAACTCCTTTGTCTTCTTTCAGACTCCAGGAAGGAACGCCAGGCCAGGTCTGATCACTTCCTACAATAATGTACAAAAATTAACTAATTTATAGGTCATTATTTCTGCAGCTGCGGTGCCTTTTATAAATCACTGTAATACCTGTGTTCAGTAAAACTGTCGGGGTTCCCGCTTGGAAAATGCCAAAAAATCCAACGACCTGGCAAGTATATTTATTTAATGAATGAGTTTGCTGTATGAACTGAACTGTACTGAAACCTGTATCCATCTGTTTGGTATATTTTATCATTCTTTGTTTCTTTGTCTTGTTAATGGATACCTTTTCATGCCAGTGATGAATTGCATGTCTGAATTTAGATTAAGCCAGCGGTCACCCGTCATATCCTCTCAACACAGTAATTCCTCCCGACTACCATCCACTAGATGCTTGGACTAGTATCAACCGTCTTCTTGGATTTTGAATTCAGTTCTGATAGAACTGATGCTATAGCAGCATCTACGCTAACCTCTTCAGGAGCTAGTTACTGTTTCTTGGATATACGGGACTATATCAATCAATCAATCAATCAATCAATCAAGAACTTTATCGTCATTGTGCAAGCATAACGAAATTGCAGTTGCATCAACCCCAAATTGGTGTGTCGTATTAAAACACACACTTCACACATATTTTGAAGGAGTGAATAAGGCTGAAATGAGATGAAAGATTAGTAACCAATATCAGTGGTAGAAAAGGTGCATCTTATCTGATCAGTATAAGTACAAGAATACTCTGTGAATCTCTGTTCCTCACTGTCTTCTCTTCCTCTCACAAACAGAGAGAGAGAGTTAGAGATACGAGACCGCCCCCGGGGGAAATCGCCCCGCTGACAACACACCGCCGCCGAGATTAACTCTGTGAAACGCCGTGGAAGACATCTCCTCCCCTGCACCTCTCCACAGGCCATTAATCTGGGATGACACGCTGAAGACGGAGAGGCGGAGGGTGTGGTGACGCCCTGTGACTGGAAAAAGAAAAGAGGCGATGACATTAATTTCCTGAGATATTGGTACGATCATCGCCTCGCTCCCTGTCATGTTTGCTCAGCGCATTCAGTACGTGAATATAGGCAATGAAGAGTGTTCCAGTCTATAAATGGTTCTCTATGTGAGCCCCTTGTTTAGGCTGTCATGGACGGTGATGCAGCAGATAAACAGGAAGTTGTATAGATGCTTTAGAAGTATACGTGGGGGGTGGGGGGGGGCTGCGGTGTCGTCCTGAGGCTAAACACTCTCACCATCTGATCTAGTTGTTGTGCACACGCAGAGAAGGAAGTCTGCAGAGAGAGTTTGTCAGTATATGAGGGAGCAGAGGAGACTTTATCAGTTCTACTTAACTGTAATGTGATGTACCTCAGTGTGAAGGTTACTGTTCACCAGTATGAGGGCATTGGTTTTATACATCCAAATATGGTGGTTAGTCTTTTTGACCCCAAATAACAGTTGACAACCAGTCAACTTTAGCCTAATAGGTAACACATTCTCACATTCACACATTCTCACTCCACACTGCAGAAGAGTTAGTTTAGCTCTGAGAATATCTAGTGAATGTTCAGTGGACGTTTGTGCAGAAATAACTGCTGCAGCTCCTCCAGACCAACAGAGGACTCCCGTGTCTTGTGAAGTGACGGAGCTCCGCAGAGAGAAACGTTATCGTCTCCGACCAAAACTCCGGCGTCTCCCCCGTTCCCTCCGGCCGCGGTCGGGAGGCTGAGGCGGGAAAAGCCAACACTAGGATCAGCATTGATTCATGGAGAGACCTTGGTCTGGTCAGCTAACATTACTGCCAAGCAGCTGAAATATAGAGTGATATTGTGCTTTTAGCTGACGTGTGTCAGCGTTGGAGGCGGGGCCCCGGTCATTCCTATGAGAGTTGCTCATTGGCGCATGAAGACTAAATGGCTCGACTTCTGTCTGGTAAAGTACCTGTATCTTGGCGGATCTTCGTCAACTGGAACATGCGCAGTAGCGTCCGCTCGGTCACATGACTCGGTCACGGGGTCCCAGCGTCACGCCGTCGTCACAGCTTGGCGCTCCAGCCTCGGTCTGGGTCTCACTCACATCAACGGAGGAAGGGAAATAACTCTGGATTCAGATATTAGTGCGTTTTACAACTTTAAAAACTGAATTTTTTAAATAAGGACTATTAGAGTGTTCATACTGGGGAGTTGATTCACCTAAAAAAAAATGTATCCGCTGAGTTCTATTAGTGTCTTTCCCAATGTAAGTCTATGGGAAAAAGTATTTTTTGGCCGATGGCATCACGTGACTGACACGGAAGTTGCAGTCGTTTGGCCACTACATTGTATTGCATTTCAGAGAGGAAGCGAGCCACAGCTTTACCCACTGTGTTGTTCTCATGAGAATAAGGAACGTGAGCTCCCAACCCACACAGTGAGAGAAACTTGAATTCAGAAGGTGTATGGTTATATTTTTCTGTCTAGGTGTCAGAATATTTCCTTCATCGACATTTTGTGAGTTTATATTGTTTATTTATCAGACGTAGCAAACTCGCCGCTCGCAGGCAATGCATCCTGGTACATGTAGGCACAGCATGTGCAACTCTGCAGCAGGAAAAACCAGCTATCTCTGTCGATGTAGCAGCACTGTGGAATTTATTTCTTACTTACATCCACATAAAACATGGTGAATCTTCCCTTTAAGTTCCTGTAGTGGAAAAGATCCTCCACGTGTCATCGGTTTCCTCCCACGGTCCACAGACTGGGTGGTGAGGTGAGTTGTGAATGTCTCTGCCCGTCTGTCTGTGATAGACCGGTAACCTTTCCAGCTCAGAAAGCATCGATTTGATGAAGTTCAGGTCAAAAGACTTTGAGGTTAAAAACTGTGGCTGCGTTTGGTGGAAACTTTTGAAATGTCTCGGTGCATCACATATAAAGGGCGATCCACAGCAGCAGCTTGTTGTGAAGTCTCTCATTCATCCATCTCACAGAACACTTTGATTTTAATACGATCCATTTTGCTTCTGAAACTTGCAAAGATTTAATTTCATAAACTTCTCTTGCAGCCTATTTTAAAACTGTTTTTATCCAATGAGGTTTCACAGGCTGGTGAAGACGAGCTGTTTCCTGCAGCCGGCATCACAAATCTGGTGGAAAGCCTGAAACCAGAAGAGTGGAGGCTGTTAGAGCAGCAGGTTGATGTGAGCGTCGTCAGCTATCACATATGGGTTGAATGACCGGACGTCTGTCCACGTTAATGTGTAAAGATACATTAGTCTTTTCTATGTCTGAAAGTTGTTGTGTTGTTTTCTCTACTCCCCCCGGAGGCTCAGGCCCACAGAGCTCTCTGCTATCATCAAAACACCCACTGCATTGTGGGTAAATCAATTTTAATAGCAAGCAAGAAAGTGACACCAACGGACACGTCGGCTATATACCAGAAAAGTTGTGTGTCTAATAGTCTGTTAACTCTCTCAGTGTCAGCTGTGTTGTTGATGTGTTGGTGGGTGGATGCGGTCGCTCCACGCTGCTAACGCTAAAAGATGTTTCAAATCTGAACAGATGTGCCCACACATAACGACATGTCGTATTACATTTGACAGTTTAGTTCCTATAGTGTGTGGAGAGAAACAGCAACACCACACTAACAGATCCATTCATCAACTACAAGAGTCTCCACTAAAACAAACGTTAATCTCTCTAAATCTCTAAATCTCTGAGATCAGACGGGACTTTAGTGTGAACAAACATGGCGGACGACGGGCAGGAAGAATCAGTGATGTTAGTTTTTACTTTATATTGAAACTTGAGGAAGGATGGATGATGAATGGATGAAGTCATGGAGACACGTTAAATAAACACTAATCAACAAGTTGCACCTCCATCTCTGAGCTCCATCTTACTACTTTATGCTTCACGTTCAGCATTAGCTCAGGCGTTAGCCACGGCCGCCATGACTTCCTACTTCCATCAGCTTGGTTCTCTAATGGCTATCGTTCTTTCCCACGTAACTGCGTAAGTGACAATCATCAGGAGGAATGAGACCCAGAATCGTCTTTGTTCTCGTGTAGTGTGTACCCGACAAAGCAGTTTCTGATCTGATGACGCTCTGCTGCTCAATTAGTCTATTGAGGGGAGTCAGTGTGATGTCACAACACCCACTCAGACCGCCGGACGGGGACAGTCCAGCCGCCACTTAATTACATCGTGTCAAATCATGCACCTTTCAGCACCCTAAAGCCTCGTCCACACTGGGAACGTCAGCAGCGCGTGGCGGCTGCGTTACCTGTTGTTTTTTATATTTCGGCGTCCGTGTTAACAGGTTAGAGCAGCCACACTGCCGCGTGAGACACGTGGCTCCTATTTTTGAGGCGAGCCGTGTTTCCTTCATTTGTTAACACAAGGCTTTTATTCTGAAATATGTGCCAGACAGTGTTGTAGAACATGCAGTGACTTGGACAGCTCCATGAATGAATATAGTACGGGGTTTTAATGGTGGATTATTACTATTATTAACAAATTACCACACAGTTCTTAACCTTTCTCTGTCTTAAATAAATGTAAATTATATTTATAATGTAGTTAAATGGCCATTATGAGGCAAACTCTATGTAGAAAGAAAGAGCTGACAGCAGCAGCAGAAGAAACGCAACTGGTGTGACCATAAAGATGCGTGAATCATGCAACTGCCACGCTGCCGCCACCGCCACCACGCTGCCGCCGCCATGCGACACTGTCATTCGCAGTGTGGCCTCGGCGTAAGGGCCTTTCATCCACAGCTGTAGCTCAGTGGATTGAGTGGGTTCTCTTTTAACTGCAAGGTTGGCGGTTCGAATCCCTGGCTCCTTCTGTCTGCATGTCAAAGTGTCCTTGACCAACCCCTACTTGCTCCCCGGGTGCTTCTCAGCAGCCCACTGCTCCTAAAATGCTTCGGATGGGTTAAATGTATGTTTATGTGGAATGTAATAAAGTTGAAGAAGTAAATTAACTTCATGCTACGGTGTATTAACAGAAGCCGTTGTCAGTAATTTATTTGTCTGCTGTCCTTGTTGTGCTGGAGGGACTTCCTCTTTTGTCTCTGCCTCAAATAAGCAGCAGGCATGAATATAAATGAGTTAATCAATTTCAGACACCACAGTGTGTACGCCGGACGGCTCCCACACCGTCGGCCTGGAAACGACGAGTCCAGATAAGACTGCTGACAGGCGTGCAGCGAGCTCTGTCACTGTCGAGTTACTGCCGACGCCTCAGAGACGCTTCAAACCGCCTCTTTTATTCCACAGTTAGGACGACCGGGAGCAAACAGGGACACACACAAAGTAGTCTGGCAGACCATTTGATCCCACTCTGAATGTGTGACGGTGTTAGAGATGCACTTGTTGGGCGTCCCTGTTGGCCCAGTGGTCTGCAGCTCAGGCCATCTAATCGTGTTCCAGACAGGACCAAACGCCAAGACAGGCTTTTGTTTCACTTGTTATTGTTTTATTTATTAAAAAGAAACTTTTTACTAATGTAACTTTCACTTTTTAACTGTTTTTGTTTTCTCCCTGCATTTTTCTGGTTGTTTAGCATCTTTTTGGTTGTTTTGCAACCCTTTGTAGTTGTTTCATGTCTCTTCGGTTGTTTTGCATCCCTTTTTGGTTATTTTGCAGCCTTTTATAGTCGTTTTGCATCTCTTAGTTGTTTTTTTTTAACTTTACAGCATGTAAACATGTTCTAGTAGAAACACAAAATACAAGTATGAACTTGAAAATGAGCACGATATGGGACCTTTAAATCTCGAGGAATCATTGAGGGCGGGCCCTCATTTTCAATGATGTCGAGATTATAATAAAACAGAATGTATAATAAAATAAATATAAATATAAATATACACAGAACATAAATACAAGAATCAATCAGCCAGACGACAATAGAACAACGTTAAAAACGGTTACATTCAAGAGCGGAGAGGTTTGTAATCATGAATCTAAAATCATCTCGACGTACATTGTGTTTCATTTGAATGTGTTTTGTAAAAAGTTTTTGCGGCACAAACACCGAAAGCAGTTTCCCCAAATGTAGTGTTTTCACGCGGAACTTTAAGCTTCAGCCGATCACTTGAACGAGACGAATAATGAATAAAGGACCAATTTAATAAGGACGCTGCAAGTTGCCATTAAGGGCTTTATAAATAAATAAACACGATGCCTATATCACGTCTCACTGTTAGAGAGGCCAACCCAACCTTTCATACAAGATGCAGTGATGAGTAGAGCAACTGTCAGCGGTAATAAAGCTCAGGGCGGATTGATAAACTGAATCTACTGGTTCAATAATTCATACAAAATAATAACTCGTTGGCTGCTTTGTTTGATTGTTTTGTCGTCTTTTTAATTTGTTTTAAATATTGTTCAAAGTTTATTTTCTGTTCATTTAATATTTATTCATCTTGTGTATTGGTTTATTTGTATCTTGTCAATCTGCAGGTGAAGTTGAATCAAGCTGGTTTAGCCACACCTCCTCCTGCAGCTCATGTTCATCAGCAGGAAGTAGCAGCAGGTGTGTGTTCTGGTGCACACTGAGGAGAGGTGGAGGAGGGTTGTGTTGTGGTGCACACTGAGGAGAGGTGGAGGAGGGTTGTGTTGTGGTGCACACTGAGGAGAAGTGGAGGAGGGTTGTGTTGTGGTGCACACTGAGGAGAGGTGGAGGAGGGTTGTGTTGTGGTGCACACTGAGGAGAGGTGGAGGAGGGTTGTGTTGTGGTGCACACTGAGGAGAAGTGGAGGAGGGTTGTGTTGTGGTGCACACTGAGGAGAGGTGGAGGAGGGTTGTGTTGTGGTGCACACTGAGGAGAGGTGGAGGAGGGTTGTGTTGTGGTGCACACTGAGGAGAGGTGGAGGAGGGTTGTGTTGTGGTGCACACTGAGGAGAGGTGGAGGATGGTTGTGTTGTGGTGCACACTGAGGAGAGGTGGAGGAGGGTTGTGTTGTGGTGCACACTGAGGAGAGGTGGAGGAGGGTTGTGTTGTGGTGCACACTGAGGAGAGGTGGAGGAGGGTTGTGTTGTGGTGCACACTGAGGAGAGGTGGAGGAGGGTTGTGTTCTGGTGCACACTGAGGAGAGGTGGAGGAGGGTTGTGTTGTGCACGTTTTAATTTAAATATATCATTAGTAACAGTATAACTGCTGGATGGCAGAAAGAGTCTGAAAACTACTAAAACTATGTGAGGACAGAACAGAGAGAGAGGTTGTGACTGAACTAAGACTGAGGACTCTGCAGGACTCTGTCTGTCAGAAGATCAGAAGATCAAGATGGGGGACATTCAGGACAAAACCTCCACTGAGAACCAACAGAACCAGATTCATCACCATCAGGCTTTACTCTTTGGGACTTCTTCAGATGCATCTGAACTGTGAGATACTGCCATGAGAAGAAGAAGGACAAGGAGGACAAGGAGAGGAGGTGTGGGACACTGAGGACAGACTGGAGACTGATTCAGAGACAGCTGCTTGAGAGACCTCAACCTGCAGCCAAAGGTAAGATGAACATGTACAGGACTGTCTCAGAGAATTAGAATATTGTGATAAAGTTCTTTATTTTCTGCAATGCAATTAAAAAAACAAAAATGTCATGCATTCTGGATTCATTACAAATCAACTGAAATATTGCAAGCCTTTTATTCTTTTAATATTGCTGATTATGGCTTACAGCTTAAGAAAACACAAATATCCTATCTCTAAATATTAGAATATTTCCTCAGACCAAGTAAAAAAAAAGATTGATAACAGTAAAACAAAATCAAACATTTGAAAATGTCCATTAATGCACTCAGTACTTGGTTGGGAATCCTTTTGCACGGATTACAGCATTAATGCGGCGTGGCATGGAGGCAATCAGCCTGTGGCATTGCTGAGGTGTTATGGATGCCCATGATGCTTCAATAGCGGCCTTTAGCTCATTTGCATTGTTGGGTCTGGTGTCTTTCAGCTTCCTCTTCACAATACCCCACAAATTCTCTATGGGGTTCAGGTCAGGGGAATTGGCAGGCCAATCGAGGACAGTAATGCCATGGGCAGTACACCAGTTACTGGTGGTTCTGGCACTGTGGGCAGGTGCCAGATCATGCTGGAAAATGAAATCCTCATCTCCATAGAGCTTTCCAGCATGATCTGGCACCTGCCCACAGTGCCAGAACCACCAGTAACTGGTGTACTGCCCATGGCATTACTGTCCTCGATTGGCCTGCCAATTCCCCTGACCTGAACCCCATAGAGAATTTGTGGGGTATTGTGAAGAGGAAGCTGAAAGACACCAGACCCAACAATGCAAATGAGCTAAAGGCCGCTATTGAAGCATCATGGGCATCCATAACACCTCAGCAATGCCACAGGCTGATTGCCTCCATGCCACGCCGCATTGATGCTGTAATCCGTGCAAAAGGATTCCCAACCAAGTACTGAGTGCATTAATGGACATTTTCAAATGTTTGATTTTGTTTTACTGTTATCAATCTTTTTTTTACTTGGTCTGAGGAAATATTCTAATATTTAGAGATAGGATATTTGTGTTTTCTTAAGCTGTAAGCCATAATCAGCAATATTAAAAGAATAAAAGGCTTGCAATATTTCAGTTGATTTGTAATGAATCCAGAATGCATGACATTTTTGTTTTTTTAATTGCATTACAGAAAATAAAGAACTTTATCACAATATTCTAATTCTCTGAGACAGTCCTGTATATTCTGAATGTTCTGTCAGTCAGACTGTAGATCAGTTAGTGTTGTTAGAGAGCAACATGATGTCCAACAGCGGGTCCGCACCATTACCACGCCGACGTGCATGGAGTGTGCACATCATTTAAAAGGCTTTTAGATGTTTTGCATCTCTTTTTGGTTGTTTTGCATCTCTTTTTGGTTGTTTTGCATCTCTTTGTAGATGTTTTGAATCTCTTTTTGTTTTTTTGTAGATGTTTTGCATCTCTTTTTGGTTGTTTTGCATCTCTTTGTAGATGTTTTGAATCTCTTTTTGTTTTTTTGTAGATGTTTTGCATCTCTTTTTGGTTGTTTTGTAGCTTTTTGTAGTTATTTTGCATCTCTTTGTAGATGTTTTGCATCTCTTTGTAGATGTTTTGCATCTCTTTGTAGATGTTTTGTAGCTCTTTGTAGATGCTTTGCATCTCTCTTTGGTTGTTTTGCATCTCTTTTTGGTTGTTTTGCATATCTATGTAGATGTTTCACACCTCATTTTGGATGTTTTACATCTCTTTTTGGTTGTTTTGTAGCTCTTTGTAGTTGTTTTGCATATCTTTTTGTAGATGTTTTGCATCTCTTTTTGGTTGTTTTGCATCTCTTTTTGGTTGTTTTGTAGCTTTTTGTAGTTGTTTTGCATCTCTTTGTAGATGTTTTGCATCTCTTTGTAGATGTTTTGTAGCTCTTTGTAGATGTTTTGCATCTCTCTTTGGTTGTTTTGCATCTCTTTTTGGTTGTTTTGCATCTCTTTGTAGATGTTTTGCATCTCATTTTGGTTGTTTTGCATCTCTTTTTGGTTGTTTTGTAGCTCTTTGTAGTTGTTTTGGATCTCATTTTGGTTGTTTTGCATCTCTTTTTGGTTGTTTTGTAGCTCTTTGTAGTTGTTTTGGATCTCATTTTGGTTGTTTTGCATCTCTTTTTGGTTGTTTTGTAGCTCTTTGTAGTTGTTTTGGATCTCTTTTTGGTTGTTTTGCATCTCTTTTTGGTTGTTTTGTAGCTCTTTGTAGTTGTTTTGGATCTCATGTTGGTTGTTTTGCATCTCAAATACACGTTGAAGGAATCAGTTTGTGAAATAATGTGTTTTGGTTAAATATTGTTGTGTGTGTGTTTCAGTCAGTGTTGACTGTCAGTATTGAACCAAAGCCACCATCTTTCTCTAATCTCAACCGAGTGCTTTGAGTTGCCTAAACAACCATAAAGCGTTCATTAAGCTTTAGCTGCTAGCGTATATTGTAATAAAAACAAATGCAATAAGTTGTCAGTGAACGTTTTGCAGCTTTGCAGAAATGTTAATTAACAACATCTCATTATGGTGAAATTAATTTAGGGGCCATTATGTTTCACTCCAAACCTATTTGCTGTTGCAAATTAGTATTATGTAAATGTGATTTATAGTAGACGGGGTTGAGGCAGGGCACGAATAAAAAACAACTACAGTTACTGTTCTACTACTACTACTACTGCTTTATGCAAATACGTTTCAAATTAATACAGAAAACACCCATTTGATTGGTTAAAGGCAAAGAAGCAAAGACATATCATTTGATTGATGACTCAGAAGAGAAGACGCAGCTGAATTTCAGTTTACATGATGCAGCATGGGTCGACATAATCCTGACTTTTAGTCGGTATTCAAAACCGCCTACTACATACTACTGACAAACGCAGTATACAATATACAATACATACTGTATACTGCGTTCCTCAGTAGTATGTAGTAGGACACAGTTAAAGTGATGTATTTAATAGTATGCTAGACGAGCATTTAGCCTTTAAACCAGCTCTTAAAGCACTGGATAAAACTCGTACCACTATTACAATATTATCGAACAATACAACGAAAAAAATCCGAAATATGTCCAAAAAAATTCAGAAACATTTTCTAAAATTGTTTGAAAAAAGCCTGAAAAAAGTCAGAACAAAATTCCAAAAATGTCTGAATAAAAATCCAAAAAATTTCAAACAAATGTTCGGAAATAGTCAGAAAATTGTCTAAAAATGTTCTAAAATTGTCGGAAAAAAAGTAAAAAAAAAAACTTTGAAAAATCTCCAAAAAAAAGCCAGAGGAATGTCCGAAAAATCTCCAAAAATGTCTGAGTAAAAGTCAAAAAATTGCCTGAAAAAAAGTCAATAAAATGTTTGAAAAATGTCCAAAAAAGCCAGAAAAAATTAAGAAAACTTTTCTAAAATTGTCTGTAAAAAGGTCCAAAAAATTTCCAAAAATGTTTTGAAAAAGTCCAAAAAATGTTCAAAGAAATCCAAGAAAAGGCAGAAAAAATGTCTGAAAAAAGTCTGAAATTGTGGCTGTGGAGCTTTTCAACTCCAAAAAGTTCATTTGAAAATTCATAATGGACATTTGTGTTGTGATATTTAAACAAACTATCCATCAACAAGGAAATAACAGCCTCTGGTCTACTGACCGGTCTCTAGAGAGCTCCAGCAGCTCATAGCGGTCTGTGAGCGGGACCGCCCGGCTGGAGAGGTACAGCGACCCCCGCAGGCGATATAGCTAGCTGTGACAACAGTTTGTGGAGCTTCTTAACTCTAAAAACATCGGAGTAAATATTCGATTCACCGTCTAATATCGTAAAACTGTCAATTCTCAAAATCTACACAGTTGATTTCTCGCCTCAAACATTCTCAGAGGTGAATTTAGTGATGAAATAGCTACGAAAAATGTAAAAAAACAAGCTGTTTTTGGATGCTGTTGTTCTTTTTTTGGCCATATCTACTGATAGTATAGTGTGAGGGTTTGAATACAGCCTTAGTCTCCGGTGGTCCTACACCTCCCAGAATGCAATTTGATAGTGTGTTTGATGAGCCCTCCCTGCCTGGTAAACAGCCACATGCTCGCTGTGACTCGTAAACACAGTTTGGTGCATTAAATCAGTAGAAGTCCCCTTTTAAAACTAGTTATGTTTTCAGGAACTGATCCCTTCACACACACACACACACACAGACACACACACACACACACACACACACACAAAGTAATAGTCCAATGTGTACATCTAATTCACACACAACTGTCCTGCAGGGAGCTCAGCAGATGTTGTGAGCAGGTGTTTTGGCCTCTGTTCCAGATGAGAAGTTCGGTCTGTAATTGGAGACCTGGGGCCACGTTGGACACACACTCTCACACACACACACACACACACACACACACATTCAGCAGAGCGTCAACGCTGCACCGGTCGGGCTTCATTTACCAAATGCTGCAATATGTCTCTCTAATGAATCCATCGTGTAAATGTGTGTTCGGCCCTTCGCCCTCATTAAACGCTGCCTCCATTCACGTGATGTGGGACTGAGAGGACGGCTCTCTGAGGGGGTGGGGGGGGGGGGCCCTCGACCGGCCGCCCGTCGGGGGAAAAAATAATGAAGTGGAAAATAAATGTGCAGTTTATTTTAATGTAAAAATGAACCAATGTGGAGCACGTTTTTAAATACATGAAATATGAACTGGATGTTGTGGATGTGATATTAGATAAACATCTGGCTGCTGTAACATGTGGCTGCTGAGGGCTGTGAGACTCTCATTGGGTCACATGATCTCTCTGAGCCAATCACTGGAGAACCAGGATCACAAAGCTGCTTATCAACTGGACAGTTAACTGGTTTTCAACCCAGCCTGGGATGGTGATGGTGTTGATGTAGAAGAGGTGGAGTTGGTCTTCACTGTGCAGAGTTTGATTTCACTTTCAGCTGCTGGAGGAGGAAAAGTTTCACCTTAAATCTCAGTTCAACACCAGAGGTCTGGACTACGAAGCAGGGTTTGGCAAAGTACCCGGATGTTGTACTCTAACGGTCAGATCGTTGAGTGTAGAACGCTGGACACTTTCCACACTCAACTGTCGCCATCTTGGCTACGTAGCGGAAGGGGCGGAGCCACGACCACTATTCAAACATACGTAGATAACAGAACAAAACAATACAATACGTAAACATACCGGTGCATTTTCAGCCAACAGGAGGACACATCGTAGGCCACGACGTTGGAAACGTAATTTCCACTCTGCTTTCATTTTTTTTCATAAGATATTTTGACGGGTAGCGAGCCGCGGTCAAATGTTGCGATCGTCATTTCCGGTCAGTGCGCCGCAGAGTATTCGATTTGAGACGATCCTACCCCACTGAAATTTACGCACTACTCAAGTGAGTACAGAGTGCACAAAATGCACTACATTGAAGTGTACTTCTGGAAGTACGTGGATTGGAACACACTGTAAGTGTCTCCTGCTCTTTATTACTCGTCACTTTATTGATTTGTCTCCGTCAGGATCCTGTAGGACTTGTATGACTCTTTGTTTCAATAAGCTGATGGACATCGTATCATAGAAGTAGATCATATGTTTCTTTATGTAAAAAGTAACCGGTAAATATAAGTGTCAAATACATTAAGTGGCGTAAAAAGTACAATTTCCCTCTGAAGTGTATTTTTAAATGATGATTTGGAAATAAACTTCATGTAGCTAAATAAAAAATGAATTAATTAACTTCATGCTGCTAAAACAGTTTAATTTTTAACTCAAAGGTGATGTTAGAATAGAAACACACATCTGAGTAGAGTTCAGATAAAACAGTTAAATATTTGATCTTCTTTAATGTTGTGAGTGAAATAATGACACACGCCACCTAATGAGGGTTTTATGAAGCCAGCGGAGCAGACAGACAGTACAGATGTATTTATTGACCCTCCAGGCAGTAAACTAATTAGCGCAGTATTTCTAAATGACATGCACTCAATTAAAGTAACACCCAAATCATCCTACCAGCACAACCCTGCTGTCCCTTTATGTCATTAAGCAAAGCAACTCATTAAAGTGTAAATGTTAAATATCACCGTTTGACAAATAACACATATTGATCAAATTTAACTTTGAACATTCAGCAGAGAAAAACAACCTCTCTCTCATTAGCTGGAAATCGTCCTGGGGTTCACTTTCATGGATCCATTTTGACCCTTTAATTGCAGTGAAGTTTTTTTCCTCTGATATATAACGACGCTGTACTTCCTGTCTGAAATGTCATCTGATATAGAGCCCAACAATTCAGCTAAAAGATGAATCATCCACTTCTAGGGAGTTTTACTTTGTAAAATCTCTAAATGAATCCAGTAAAAATGTTTGATTTTCAGCATGTATGTAGTCAGAGATGTCCTGAAGTCAAATATATCAGTCATTGTCAGGAATTATTGATTATCCAGCAACCCAAAAATCAAAGAATAAAGACATTTCCCTCACAGATTAGTGGGATTCTCTTTTTAATTTATAATGGACATGTAATGTTTTATACTTCTGGTGAATATAATCCATCAATCTTATTTCCATAGATGTATTTAGTATCTACAGTTCCCTTTGTTAACACCTTATTTTGAAAAGCGGATGTAGTCCCACGTGTCTACTTCCTCTAACTTCTCCAAGGTGGTCTCTAGCTCTCCCGTCAGCTCCGTTCTCTTTATCCATCCATGGTCAGCTCCATCGGGGCCGTTTCAATGCATTCAACATAAATGTCAGTATCTGGGTGCTCTACAGTCGTAGCGTCGGCCCATTTGACCACGGAGACGAGAGCGACGGCCGGCTCCACCGCCACGTTACCGCCATACCATAACGTTACCTCCATACCATAACGTTACCTCCATACCATAACGTTACCGCCATACCATAACGTTACCTCCATACCATAACGTTACCTCATACCATAACGTTACCTCCATAACATAACGTTACCGCCATACCATAACGTTACCTCCATACCATAACGTTACCTCATACCATAACGTTACCTCCATAACATAACGTTACCGCCATACCATAATGTTACCGCCATACCATAACGTTACCTCCATACCATAACGTTACCGCCATACCATAACGTTACCGCCATACCATAACTTTACCGCCATACCATAACGTTACCTCCATACCATAACGTTACCGCCATACCATAACGTTACCGCCATACCATAACGTTACCGCCATACCATAACGTTACCGCCATACCATAACGTTACCTCATACCATAACGTTACCTCCATAACATAACGTTACCGCCATACCATAACGTTACCGCCATACCATAACGTTACCGCCATACCATAACGTTACCGCCATACCATAACGTTACCTCCATAACATAACGTTACCTCCATACCATAACGTTACCGCCATACCATAATGTTACCTCCATACCATAACGTTACCTCCATACCATAACGTTACCACCATACCATAACGTTACCGCCATACCATAATGTTACCTCCATAACATAACGTTACCTCCATACCATAACGTTACCGCCATACCATAACGTTACCACCATACCATAACGTTACCTCTATACCATAACGTTTTCTGTTAACCTTTTCTGACCTTTTTTTCGGAAATATTTCAGCTGTTTTCTGACTTTTCTCAGCCTTTGTTCTGACTTATTTTTTCTGACATATTTTGGCCTTTTTTAGAAGTTAGCATGCAGCTTCAGCTCTGCTCTGTCTAGCTCTGCTTTTCCTGTCAATGTGTGAAACCCAAAGTGTTTCCATCTTTTACTGGGTGTGTAGTGTTTACCACGCTGGATTTAACATGTGAGGGTGCAGGTCGTATCCACGCTGACCCTCCAACGATTTATACTTTGTTCTTTAGGCAGAAGAAAAGTCTGACAAAAAAAATTCCAAAAAATGTGTCTGAAAAAGGATAAAAAAAAAGGCTGACATACGTATATCCAAAAATAAATTCAGAAGAATGTCCTAAAAATGTCTGAAAAATGACAAAAAAAATCTGAAAAATGTCCCAAAAATTTACGAAAGTAGGCCAAAGAAAGGCAGAAACAAAGTCTGACATACGTCCGAAAAAACTCAGATAAAATGTCTGAAAAATGTAAAAAAAAAACAACAACAAAAAAAGAGATACCAAAAGGCTGAAGAAAGGCAGACATACATCCAAAAAAAAGTCTGTTTTGGCTCGCTGCGGTTTGTTTTGGTTGACGGATACGGAACGGATATGACGTCACGTTACTCAGACTACAACAATAAAAGCGGTAACTTCCTTCTACCTCCACATAGACTCAGATGAAGCAAACATATCGATTCTGGCATTAAAACATCTGTTTGAAGAGGTGGACCCTGCGGGGCCCCCAGTCGGTAGGATGAGAATAATCTGGTCGTTCACAGTTTAATAATATTTTTGCTGTGCGGTCTTTTCTATTCTCTGTGACTCCATCATCAATGGACAACCCCGACGTCTCCAGAGACCCAGCAGTCAATAAAACACAGACGGGACAATAACCACCCCGAGTAAATATGATGGATACATCAGTGCTCTCCGTCTGTGAGGCTAATCACAGCTGAGAGAGACGGAGTGGTAGCCTCCTCTTTATTGAGCTCCTGGAGAGGAGGAGGAGGAGAAGAAGAAGAAGGAGGAGGAGGAGAGACGGAGTGGTAGCCTCCTCTTTATTGAGCTCCTGGAGAGGAGGAGGAGGAGGAGAGGGGGAGTGGTAGCCTCCTCTTTATTGAACTCCTGGAGAGGAGGAGGAGGAGAAGAAGAAAAAGGAGGAGGAGGAGAGACGGAGTGGTAGCCTCCTCTTTATTGAACTCCTGGAGAGGAGGAGAAGAAGAAAAAGAAGAAGAAGGAGGAGGAGGAGAAGAAGAAGAAGGAGGAGGAGGAGAGGGGAGTGTTAGCCTCCTCTTTACTGAGCTCCTGGAGAGGAGGAGAGGGGGAGTGGTTATTGCCATTGATCTGAGGAGGAGGAGGAGGAGGATGAAGAGTCCTCTGGGTCCGCTGGTGGGAGTTGGTTTTTGTTGGAGCCACATCGATCCTGCCTCGGCTCTGACACTAATAATTGGCCCGGTCCCCCCGATGGCTCCATCACCTCCTCCGGCTCCATCACCTCCTCCGGCTCCATCACCTCCTGCTGCTCCACACCGAACACCGGACACCGGACACCGGACACAGCTCCCGTCAGCCGGCTCTGGACCAGGAGGAGAGCTGATGAAGTCATCACAGAGCGACGGGGATGAGTCCTGGAAACATATGAACTCAAAGCAGGAGTTATTATAATAAACCAAAATATCTTTAGTAAACTCAGTAAAAATCAAACTTTCTTTTGTCTTCACAAAAAATGTTTAAATATTTTTTAAGCCAATAGTAGAATGTAGTATTTAAAGTTCTACTTCTTAAATGATAGAGTAGTATTATTTTTGTTGTTGTTGTCTCAAGGCAACAGAATACGAAGCTGCCGTCTCTTGATTTCTTCCCACGAGGGAACATGACGAACAAACCAAAATAATTACATCATATCCTCCATATGATCATAACAAAAACAATATGTTCTAATCCCCATCAGAAAAACACTTGAAGGATGAAAAGGAATTCGTATATCCGTAAAGTTTAAATTTATAAAGAATTTCAATTACATCATTCTTTTAAAAATTAATTGTAAAAGTATGAAATTATATTTTTATGTTGAAACCAATCGTATTTTTTTTTATAAAAGGACGGCATTCAAGTAATTTTCTTTTAGCTATTTTAACCCTTTGTTTCCATGCAGAAGATATACAGTGTGTATATATATATATATATATATATATATATATATATATATATATATATATATATATATATATATATATTTCTATTCATATTTATTTATATATATATATATTTATATATATATATTTATATTCATATTTATTTATTTATATATATATATATATATATATATATGATTATAAACTTTTCAGAGCCACGTGTCACGGCTACAGGCAGACATACAGTGAGTGTTCGATATCTTTGATGAGTTGATGAATTTGCATATTGTACTGTAGCCTGCAGGTTAGCCCTGAGGTTAGCTGCTGATGTTCCTGCAGCAGAGTGCATCATGGGAATATTGTTCAGAAGACCAAGCATGCATCACAATAATTAATTTGTGATTCAGATACATACCGACACAGTAGATGGATGGATGGAAAGAGATGTGTTGCACAAAAGAGTGTTTGTTCCTCAGCCACTCTTTATGTTTGTTGTAACTCTTGAAGTCTGTTAGAGAACAGGCTGAAAATGCTTCCTCCACGTTCTTTGTATCTAACAACAGTACATCACGGAGCACTGCTGAGTGAGCATGGCTGTGGAGTTGGGAGGCTTTCTCTCCTGCAGGAGATGATTATCGCAGCACCTCCCATTGTGTTTGCAGATATTGGAGATGAGGAAATGCTCGACTGCACAGTTATTTTCCGCGCTCTGTTTCGTGAAAGAAAACTGGAGAACGTGGCCATCATTCAAGAAACGCCATTGCAAAAGACAATTCAATTTCCAGGCGGTGGTAATAAATGTCAGCGCTGGAAACAGCTGACAGGAAATTGCTTAATCTGAACTCTTGTGAGGAGGTGTGTGTCTATGTTAATTATGATATCATAGTATAATATGCCAATAAATGTCATATGTTGTATGTCATAAAAACGTCATGGTGTAGAATGTCATAAAAAAGTCAAAGTAAAGTATGTCTTAAAAAAGTCATAAAAAGTCATAGTATAGTGTGCCATAAAAAATATCATAAAAAACTCATAGTATATTATGTCGAAACATTTCAGGAAAAATAAGTCATTGTATGTCAAAAAAAATCATGAATAAAGTGATAGTATAATATATCGAAAAATTTAATTTAAAAAAAAAAATCATGAATAAAGTGATAGTATAATATATCGAAAAATTTAATTTAAAAAAAAATCATGAATAAAGTGATAGTATAATATATCGAAAAATTTAATTTAAAAAAAAATCATGAATAAAGTGATAGTATAATATATCGAAAAATTTAATTTAAAAAAAAATCATTATGGTATGTTGAAAACTTTCATGTAAAAATAAGTCATAGTATAGTATGTCGAAAAATAAAAAACAAATCCATGAAAAACATTCCTAGTATTGTAGGTCGAAAATATTCATTAAAAAAAACATGATATTCATATTATGGTATGTCAAAAAAATGTCATGAAAAAAAGTCATTGTACAGTATGTCAAAAAATAAAAAAACAAATTCATGAAAAAAAAGTCAGTAAAGTATGTCGAAAAATTAAAAAAAAGTCATTAAAAAAAAGTCATAGTATAGTATGTCTAAAAATGTCACTAAAAAAAGTCATAATATTTTATGTCAAAATAATTCATAAAAAAGTCATAGTGTAGTATGTAGAAAGATTTCATGAAAAAAGTCATAGTTTAGTTTGTCGAAAAATGTCATAAAAAAAGTCATAGTATATTTTGTCAAAAAAATGTATGACAAAACGTCATAGTATAGCATGTTGAAAATTTAACAAAAACTTTCATGATAAAAAGTCTAGTATAGTATGTTGAAAATTTCATAAAAAAGTCATTTTATAGTATTTCGAAAAATAAAAAAATAAATTCATGACAAAAAGTCATAGTATAGTATGTCAAAAACAGTTCATGAAAAAAAAGTCGAAGTATAGAAAAATAAAAAAAGAATTATGGAAAAAATCATACTATAGTATGTCAAAAAATTATACAAAAATTTCATAAAAAAGTCATAGTATTTTATGTCAAAAAAATTCATAAGAAAAGTCATAGTATAGTATTTCGAAAAAGTTTTATGGAAAAGTCTTACTATAGTATGTCGAAACATTTTGTGAAAGAATTTCAAAGTATAGTATGTCGAAAAATTTCATGAAAAAAAAGTCAGTGTAGTATATCGAAAAATGTCACCAAAAAAAGTCATAGTATAGTACGTCGAAAAATATCACGAAATAAAGTCATATTATAGCATGTTGAAAAATGTCCCAAAAAAAATCTTAGTTATTGTATGTTGAAAAAAGTCATGAAACACTGTCATAAAAATATATAATATAGTATGACGACAAATTTCACAAAGAAAAATCATACAGATATTTATCCTGTTAAAAACCTACAATTGTTCACTTCTTTTTTTTCCATAAAGTTTGTCCTGGAGAATGTACAGTAAACCTCTGATGCCAAATGACAGCATTTCTGAGTAGCGTAACATATTCTGAAAATAATTCATGGCATGAATCATTGTACATATTGTACTGTATGTTCAGTATGTCTGCTGATGGCGTTCGTTGGCCTACATGCAGAGAGGCTGAACAATAATTCATAAAGAACCTGGAGGGGAGACAGGGACATATTTCTGCTGTGACCCGGCAGCTCGAGGACGGCTGACATCACATTTATGGTTCCATTGTTTAAGGAGAGACAGAAGATTTACAGTATGTGCATACAGATACTGGAAGTACATTACATATATGTTGATGGTCTGGGACTCTTGTTGCACACCACGTTTGGCTTATTGTACTTAATCAGTCATATTTATGTTCATCACACAGATGTACAAAACTCTGGTAAAAGTTCTGTCTACTTGTTTTTGTTTTCTGACAAAAAAAAAATGTAGAAAACAAACAAAGTGTTGCTTTTGTTCAGAAAATCATTTCGTGATCATTTCTGAACAAAAGTAATTTCTTTTTTTAAACACGCACTGCAGGGAAATTTATGTATCCAATTACTTTGTCGTGATTAGCATTTAAACGGGATGAGAACTATCAGGGGACGTCTGTATTCATCCAAAATAATCCAGTTTGTATTGGAAATTTTGATTGGACCAATTACACACATGGAAGGTTTACACAGGCTTAACGTCCCGGCGAAACAGAAGTCAGAGCGTCTTTCATTTCTGTTCTGTGACGTATTCCCAAGCTGTGTACAGTTATGAAAGGAATGTAAATCAAATCCTTCGTCTTTAATTGGACCGAGAGTAAAGCGCGATACAGAGCTACAGAACAAACACCTCACTTGTCGCTAAAAGTTGCAGATTGATTAATTGATGGATGTCAAGTTAATGCAATAATAACGCGTTAAGGAAAACTCGTTTTTAACGCCACTAATTTCTTTAACACATTAACACAACTTGCGTTGTTTAGGTTGTAGTGGCTCAGTTTTAAACTAGAGTGAAGATACTGGTATCATATGAAACAAGAAAACCTGATGAATCCATCGGTACCAACCATGTCATTCTAGCCTGTCGCGAAGGAGGTTAAATAACGCTCCAAATTTACGCAAAGTTTTGGTGAGGAAAAACTGTCATGGCCATTTTCAAAAGGGGTCCCTTGACCTCTGACCTCCAGATCAGTGAATGTAAATGGGTTCTATGGGTACCCACGAGTCTCCCCTTTACAGACATGCCCACTTTATGATAATCACATGCAGTTTGGGGCAAGTCATAGTCAAGTCAGCACACTGACACACTGACAGCTGTTGTTGCCTGTTGGGCTGCAGTTTGCCATGTTATGATTGGAGCATATTGTTTTATGCTAAATGCAGTACCTGTGAGGGTTTCTGGATCAATATCTGTCATTGTTTTGTGTTGTTAATTGATTTACATTAATAAATATATACATACATTTACATAAAGCAGCATATTTTTTAAAAATACTTGATAATAACCTCCCCTTTAAAGCTGCAGTGCGTAGAAATCCGGAAAACGCAAAATCCTGCATCCCCTCGAGCTGCTCTCTCCTCTCTCTCCTCTCTCCGCTCTCCCCTCTCTGTCCGAAGCCCCTCCCCCCACACGAGAACGGGCATATGCACGCGCTTCATACGTGCTCGCTACATCTGAGGAGGCTACCGCAGCGAGCTACACATTACCTTCTAACGACATCAACAGTTTGGACTGTCTTTTTGAAAGTCTGTCTTTCTTTTTTTGGGTTGTTTTGAGGTGTAGGCAGTTGCTGCCAATGCTTGAATAGCAAGCTTTTCAGTAGGTTGTTCCGCCATTGACCGAGGCTTTCACTATCTGCAGAGACCAGACGTGAACGCGCATCTCCTTTTGTGGAACAGCCAATAGGAACGCTCTCTCTGAAATGCCCTGTGATTGGTCAAAGTCTGCCGTCACGGGCTAGATGTTCTAAAGCCTGTAAACAGAGCCATGAGGAGGTGCAGAGGTGTAGTTTTCTCTCAGATCACTTGAATTACAATATGCTGAAAGGTTATTATGGAATTTTTGCCAAATTATGCCAAAATATTGTTGCCTACTGCCACTTTAATGTACGTTTACAACACATAAAATCTAACGGGAAATGTGATCTATAAGCGTTTAAAAGGCATTTTTCACCAGTTTGACTGGTGTTTGCTGAAGATGCTGCAGATTTTCTGAGTCGGTGTAGAAAAACAAGAAATACAGACAAAGTGTTAAAAAAGGGCAAATTTTATTTAAAGCACTTACATAGAAAAATATGATTGATTTGAGTCAACAATAATAAATAGAGTGCCTGACTATCCCCAGGCCCTGTCGGTACAACAGTACAATCAATATCCAGTTTCACAATACAGCAAAGGCACTAGCATTTACCACAATCAACAACAAGTCAATGGATAGCAGGGAGGGAGGGGGGTTAGGGCTCTTTAGTTCACACTCACTCGCCACCAAACAAACCGTCTGAGCCCCCGTCACATAAAACCAGCACTCGTGATCCGACGCCGGCTCCTAACTCCGCCGTATCCTCTGTGGAAACTAGATTTCAATCAGTTCTCGACTTTCCTTTTGTTCACACGCAGGTGGGGATCAAGAAACTAAACGGACAATGTGATGGACTAAAACAATACTTCAGATGAATGATCGAAAACAAAACTAATGTCACATCCCCAATCTGTCTCTCAATGGAGCTAAAGAAGAAACTAAAGTTTGTCCTCTTCTGGAGGAAAAGACTTTAAAACATTCTGATTGGATAAACAATGAAATGAGTCAATATGGACAATAATGTTTCCAATAGTTTTGGTCAATCAGACTTTAATCTGACAGCAGGTTTAGATTAAAGGTGAGACACTGCCATCCTCCACAAAATTAATATATAAGAAATTAGGAAGATTAAAGTCCAACTGAAACCGTTACACGTTTTCCTTTTGCTGCAACATACAGATGTGCTCTGTAAATGAGGTGTTTATACGTGTGGTTTAAAGGCGGCGCCTCCTCGTCTGTGTGTTCATATTGATCCAGAACTTCTCTGCATAAAACAGTAATAGACTGTTAACGGCAGCTAACGTCTCATTTCTGTTGTATCTGGTGTGACATACGACCGGCTGTTATTGTGAGATGTTCGGTTATTTTTTTTAAGTTAATTACAGCGTTAACTGCAGGGCTCTAAACTAACATGTTTTTACATTACCTTTAGTTAATAATTCAAAGTGACATTTAACATAAATCAAACATCAAAAGTGGTTTATTTTTGTTCATTAATTTGTAATTTATCCTCCAAAAAATATTTAAAAAAGTAATTTTATTGTTTTTTTAATTTATAATTTACATGTTTGTTTTGATTTTGTTGTTAGCAATGCAGTTGTTAGTTATATTAAAATATTTTTAATGTGGAAAAAGTAGCATTTGGTCAATAAAAAACAAGATTTTGCATAGGGCCCCCAAAAACCTAGAACCGGTCCCGCTAGCTAGAACTTTAGCGTCAAACAGTCTAACATTATCTAACTGGTAACGTTAATACGTTTGGAGGCTAAAGGAGCATTTCTGTAAATGTCAATTTTAAATTTAATCTGACTGCAGACGGGTATCAATTAGTCATTTCAGTTGGACTTCACAAAGTAAATCGGGTGGTTCAGTAGACGGCACGTATATATTTATATATATATTTATATATATATATATATATATATATATATATATATATATATATATATATATATATATATATATATATATATATATATATATATATATCTATCCAGTGAATCAGACTCATTATAGACTCATTATAGACGTAATTAAAACGTAATGAGACAAACACAAAAAGAAAGTAAAAACAGAAAGCTCCTGCTCTTCGTCCGTCGTTCGTAGCAGTTTGATTTCAGAGCGAATAGCTTCGTTAATAACAACTCACTGTCACGGTGTCAGAGTTGGTCCCGATCAGTAATAACGATATATCGGTTATCATTAATAGTTTTTGTTTCTTTCGGAGGGATGAATGATGGAAAAAACAAAAACCTGAATTATGACTATGTTCTTATGTGCAACTCTTTACATGCAGGCAAATATATGATCAAGACAAGAGCGAGAATGACATCGACGACAATCAGTAAAGCGTGTTGAAGACGAGCCATATGATGCAGCTGGATCACACGCACTCTCTCTCACACACACACACACACACACACACACACACACACACACACACACACGAAGCACATCCCTGAAGCTCACAGAAAATCTGAAATTATTGGCTCGGGGACGAGATGGATTTTCTTTTTTTAAAGAGGTCAGAAAATATAGAAAGTAAAAATAAACGTATGTAAAGTCGTAATCAAAACATTGTAAATGCCGATTATTCATTGGTTCTGATTTACACTGGAACAAATAAAGAAAAAGAGAAATGAAATACCTCAGTAAATACGATGGAGAGTGATAAGGCTTGAATCTTTCTCCAGGTCGACTGGCCTCATCGACTCGATTCAAATGTTCTCTTTTTGAAATCTTTCCCCAAAAACGACACGGGTCCCGTCGTGTCCGGACGTCCACGTGGACGGACTGTTTTCATCGTGCGTCTTCTGGGAAAAAAAGCCCTGATTGTCAGAACAAGTTGTAAGAATATGGTTGTTATTTCCCGGCCTTAAAGCTAGTCCCGTCGGTATCCACGCTCATCCATCGCCATCGCTCCCTCGCAGCTCACAGCGTTTCAGGAAACCCGCTGCAGCCGCTCTGTCCGGTTGGTCGTCCCCTGCGTCTCGTCCTCTTCGTCACCTCGAGGTGGAGTCGACTGGAGAATTAATGCACAGGAGCCCGAGAATGTTCAAAAGGGGGCTGTAAAGCTTTTACTGTGTTTGTGTGCGCCCTGCGGCGATGTGGCCCCGCGGCGCGGTGCCGCGGCAGTACGTGTCCCAGCTTCTCAGGAGCTCGGAGGCTCCGACGGACTCGCTCGGCTCTCGGCAGTCCCGGTCTTTTAGATGTTCCTCTGGGCGGTGAGGTACTTGAGAGCGGCCGAGCCGTACTTCCTGGACAGGTCCTGGTGGAACTCCTCCTTCAGGGTGTTCAGGCAGTTGCGGTAGCTGGAGCTGGAGCGGAACTTGGAGATGTCGAAGCTGGGAGCGTGGGGCATGTGGATCATGAAGGCGTTGGGGAGGACCATCAGGTCGTACTCCTGATGACAAAAAACAGGAAACACAAATGTTCAGCCTTCACAAACAGTTCTAAAGAAGTGATTTACTGAAACCCTACAACAGCAAACAGTGTTTTCTTCTTCTTGTGTGTTTATTCAGACAGGTTTCATCAGACTGTGAGCAGCTGTGGTGGAAAGAGGCTTCACAAAGAGAACACCGTTAAAACTCAATGGATAAAGTAAGTCATATTTATATTATTCTGACTGTTGGCTTCCTCACAGACTGAAGCTGTGATCAGATATAAGACGCCACACAACATCAGATAATTATAGTTATCATGAGAGACGAGGGTCGTTTTATAGTGTAGTAACAATAATATTTATTATGAGTTGCTGCATCGTCTCCATTTCGGTTTAAAGTTGCTCGTATGATTTTGAATATAGCAGCAATGACCTTTTCGTGACATTTTTGACATACTATATTATACATTTTTATGACAGTTTATCATGAATTTTTCAAGAAATTGTTTTGACATACTATGCTATGACTATTTTCGTGACATAGTACAGAGTGTCGAAAAATTACTTTTTTCATGACATTTTTTACTACATTATACACTATACATTAATACTATATTTATCATTTTTTACAGTATATCATGAATTTTTTCCCTATAATGACTATCACTATATATATATGACTTTTTCATATTTTTCGACATACTATACTATGACTTTTTTTCGTGACATGCTGGGTTTACTACATACAAAGGTTTTTAATAAACACTATAGTTTCTATGTTAGTGGTGGAATAAAGATCAAAGAAGTTATCTTCTGTACACATAAGACATCTTTAGTTATAACTCTGCATTACAAACTATCTGAAGTAAATATCTATTCAGCTCAAAGTGAAGAGTCTTTATATGTATTTATGATGCAAGTGGTGAAACTGGCTGGGAGGATAATGATTTATCACCACATCTCTCCGAGAGAGACAATCATCATATACTTTTCACAGAGATTAGAAAACCACAGGTGCGTTTGAAATACCGACAATCGTCTTTCAGCACCTGCTGTAGCACTGAACTGTCAGAATAAAGCTCCACCCTCTCTCCCCAGCCTCCAGACGTACCTGTGCATCCAGCTCCAGGATATGAGACACCTTGTTCCAGCCGAAGCCCACGAAGCGCTGGTCGTACTCCGGACAGTCTCGTCTCACCACCACGTACGGCTCAAAGTCCGGCTCCCACTCCACCTTGTAAGGTGTGGTGGCTGTTCGCCATTTGGCATAGTTGGTAGGAGCGTGACCTTTAGGCCACACATGATACCTGGAGAGGCAGGAGGGGGCGGGGGGGACACGGTGAGATATAGGTGAAATGATGACATCGTTGGTCATTCGCTGATGTGTTTGGTGGTGTTCAGGTACCTGAAGGTGTAGAGAGTCCCCATGTCCAGCATGGAGAGCAGCTCAGCTTTGGATTTGGGGAAGGACAGACGGTAACGAAGCGTCTCGAACGCTGGAACCACCAGAGCCTTCTTAGTGTGAGCCATGTCCAGCTGCACCACGGACCTCCTGCACGGAGGAAACACGACAGGTGAGACACAGGTGAGCAACAGGTGAGCGGCAGCCAACGAAGGCACGACTAAAAGTGAAAATTTCTAGTTATGGACGAGTAAGATGAACACAGTATTCATGTCTTAAACGTTTTATATAATTCAGACGGAAGAGAATTTATCTGTATTTATGTTGAATATTATAAAACAGGTTTGAAGCCAGAGTAAAAATAATCAATAATACATCTTTCTAGTCATCAGATTATGAAAATACTATTATATATTATAGTGGATCCAGCATATTATAGTATATCTAAAGAGTCATAGTATAGTATATTAAAAAAAATGAGTATAGTATGTCATAAAAATCATCGTATATCAAAAACTCAAAACAATAATACTATAGTATGTCATAAAAAGGTATAGTATGTTAAAAAAAGTATTTAACGTCATAGTATAGTATGTCTAAATAGTCTGTCATAAAAAGCCGTAGTACAGTATGTTAAAAAAAAAATGATTATAGTATGTAATGATATTATGTCATAAAAAGTCAGAAACGGTCATAGTACAGTACATTATGTCACTTCCAGACTGCAGACCGGAGCGCGCGGCTGGTCCTACCTGAGGTAATCGTAGAGACCGTACATCGGCAGGAAGTCCACGTCCGTCAGGAAGACATAGGGCGTGTTGGCGTTCTTCAGGGCCACGTTCCTCACCAGGTTGACGGGGTAGAACTGGCCCTCCTTGTACACGATGTGGTAGCCCACGTTCTTGCGGTTCTTGAGGACCTCGGAGGCCTGAGCGTAGCGCAGGAACTGCTGAGCCTCGGCGTCCGACATGTAGAGCGCCAGGCTGATGGGGCCTTCCCAGTGCTTACAGATGGCCTCCAGCATCTGCAGCCTGCACGGATAACGACACGCGTGTTATTGTGGATGACGATGATGATGATGACGATGATGATGATGATTAGAGCTGCAATTTACTTTACTAGCTCTATTTTTCTTTTAAATTTATTGATTCTTTAGTGACTAAAAAATTGTGAAAATCAATAATTGTGTCTTTACTTTTCTAATTTTAATCAACTAATTGGATGATTGGATGCTCGGCGTGTCGGGCGGGTACCTGTCCATGGAGAGCTGTGCCACCAGCGTGATGTCGGTGTCGTCCTCGGTGGGCGCGTACTCGTACTGCAGGAAGTAGAGGTGCACCCTGTGGACGGTGAGACGCTCCCGACGGAAGTCGTAACACTGATCGTCCTCGTCCAGCTCCTCCAGAGCCGCCTGCAGCTGAGGACACGGAGAGGAAGAAGTCTTTTACACTCAACTCAACACTTCAACACTTCAACAGTTTTTCCTTTTAGACAGAAAATCCTTCACATGATCATTTCCTGTTCTGTTCTGCCACATTTGTTGCTTCAGACTGAACAGTGCTTATTAAAGTTTCTCCTCCTCGGTCCAGTTTTTGGCACCCGAGACTATAAATACACCATGACCAATTATAACAATTACATTCATTTGAATTGTTGGCAAACCTGAACAGAAACTGTGTTGTGATTATTATTATCCTGCTAATGACGTAATGATGTTGAATGTGTTTGTTAAAACTAGGGCTGTCAATCCATTCAAATATTTAATCGCAAATTAATCTCATTTTTCATCTGTTCTTCTCACTGAAGAAATCAATAATATGACACAAAAACGGTCCGCCAGAGTCCGACATCAGAACGGTCTGCTATACATAGCAACGGTCTGTTATACGTACCAACGGTCTGTTATACGTAGCAACGGTCTGTTATACGTAGCAACGGTCTGTTATACGTAGCAACGGTCTGTTATAAAGAAATTACAGACCGCAGAACGGCATGATTGACCAATCAGAATCGAGTATTCAAGACAGCCGTGTAATAAATCTATATAAATACCACGACATTACAGGGACATTCTGCGTGTCAGGAGGACGCACTTTAGCCTTTTTGCGTGTCATTTGTACGCCACGCAAACGTCCGCAGTCAGTTCAGGCAAGAAAAACACTTAGATAAGGAATGTTGAGGGAAAACGTCATGGTTGTGCTCAAAATAAGTACGTAAACTACATAAAATCCGTACGGAAACAACTACGGAAAACACGTCACAAACGTCAATAACGACACACTGGTCACCGACGGTCTGGAACACGGGTCTCCTGGTTAACAGGCTGATGTTTGTTGGACCCACCGGCCCACCAAAAGTGGTCTTTCTTGCTTTTTATTCTACGTCATGAACTCTTACCGTAGCATTTATACACAGATGTGTTTACATTGTAGTCAGTACAGGATACGTGGCGTACATATAACACGCGGAAATCAAGAAAGGCGTACTTATAGCACGCTAAAGCCTTGTGTATTATCGTGGCATTTCTACACGTTCTGGTGCAAAAGGGCTGTATATGATGTCATATCATTATCAGATATTTCTTGTTCTGATAAATGAATATTGGCTTCAGCTGAAGTCCCACATTAAGGTCGAGCTAACGTCAGTACGTGTGATGTAAATGTGTCTCTAACCTGGACGCTCTCTGGACTGGCCTGACTCGGGCAGCCGAACAGCTCTCGTCTCAGCAGGTTCCCGTCGTACTCCAGGAAGGTCAGGTAGAGGTTCCTGAAGAACTCCACGTGTTTGTTCTTCACCCGGAGCTTCTTGGGAGAGTTCCAGTGGATCACCTGGAAGGAACCACAGCGGGAAGGTTAACTCATTACAGTTACTACACTTACTCCAGTGGACTTTCAAAGGTTCCTTTTTACTCCACTACCTTTATCTGAAAGTAGTGGATGCAAATTTATTGGGAACGTCCTAATTTGGAGAGCTGTTAGCCTCGGGCCACACAGGGAACGTCAGCAGCCTGTGGCGGCTGCAGAACATGTGCTGTTCACAGCAACAACAGACAGTGAAGGTGATCTACTGACTGTATATTGACGTCATACCAGCAACATTACTACAGTTTACATGACTAGACATCTGTAGAAAAAATGTCACAGACACGAAAAAAGTAAAAATGTATTGTTTATTGTTTCAAAATAAAAGCCCTCAAGTGTTTTTTTCTGTGGACAGAATAAATCATAATAAAAATAATAATGAAAAATAATACTAAAAAATAAAATAATAATAATGAAAAATAATACTAAAAATATAATAATAATAATAAATACAAAACATAAAATAATAATAAAAAATAATAATGAAACAATAATAATAAAATATAGTAATAACAATAATAATAAAAAATAATAATAATAATAATAACAAAAAAAAGACAACCACCACAAGAAAGCCAGACTTGACAAAGATCACATTTCCAGTCGGGGAAACTGTTGAGCAGCTTCACAGAGACCGAATTAATATGATGCCGTTTTTTTCATGTTGGATGATGACCTGCTTTATTTCCTTAAATCTACTTTCTACTCCCACTACTACTTAAAACATCCTGCAGACAGTTTTTGATTTGTATTATACTTATGTTTGGAAAAACAGGATTTTTCCTTGTTGTAAAAAAAAAAAAAAAATGAATCCGTTTTGACTAAAAGTTTGATCAAAGCGCGGTCGATCAGTTTGGGTTTTAACGCTTTAGGAGGTTCATCAAGCAGGAAGATTTTTTGTGTGTGTGTCTGAGCGTACCTTGAGGTCGGACACCTCGGTGTAGCACTGCTCGGAGCGAGTGTGATCAGACAGCTGGACGTTCCAGAAGCAGGGCAGCTGGTGGACCAGGACCGGGTTCTGCTTTATGAAGGCGTTGAAGATGTCCTGCACACAGTGAACAAACAGATTCAGGCAGGTCTACTGGGTCTACTGGGTCTACTGGGTCCTGTATGTGTACAGACTCAGTGCTGTTTCTCAGAAAACAAGCTTCCTGAAAGTGTGAGTCATCGTGGCGTTCAGGTCTTTGTCCTGGTTGAATCAGGAAGAAGAGGAGCAGTATTATCTCTCTGCTGGTTCCCCTGGCAACCTCAGCTTTCATCTTACACTCTGTAGGATTGTTTACAGAGACGGCTCCCCGTGTGCAGGCCGCATTGTGGATTTTTAAAACGCAATCAAGGTCGCAGATCGAAGCTCAACAAACACACTATAGAGTACCGGATCTGTGGCTGTAAATAGACCGAGAGCAAACAAACATCACGGTTTCATTCTGTACGTCTGAGATGATACTGATGCTGCCGACCTTTCTGAGCTGTGTAACAAAGAACAACGTTATGGAAGGACATTTCACCTTTACTGGACACTAGATTATATTCAGACAGGGTTCTTCAAACTGTTGAAAATATTTATATTCCACAAAACAAGGCTCATTATTGGGATGGAGTGATGGTTTGTGTCCACAGAGGCGTTTTTTATCGCAAAGGAACGCCTCGCTTCACAGTAGGGATGCACCGATACCGGTATCGGGTCCGATACTGTGCTCATGTACTCACAAAACAGCTCTGATACAACGGCACCGATACCACTTTACGGCAGCGTGACGTTAACCTCTCTTCACCATCTTTCGGGTCCTATCGTACGCGCTCACGCTCCACCTCCCCGACGGTGCAGGCGAGACGGACCCGTGGTGCGCCCGACCCTGCGGGGCCGGGATCACACCTCAGCCGGCCCTCACTTTCACTGCACCACGGGGTTTTGCTTGCACCCTCTAACTCGTGCGTGCGTTAGACTCCTTGGTCCGTGTTTCAAGACGGGTCGGGTGGGTTGCCGACATCGCCGCAGACCCCTGGCGCCTTTTACGTGGGCCGAGCCCCGGCCTGGGGTCACTGTTAACGAGGGTCTTTTGGCACAGAGAAGTACTCGTATCGGTACTCGGTATCGGCGAGACACCTGATTGGACGAACTCTTTCCCTCCGTGGGCTGCTGCTCCTTGCAGCTTTCAAACCGGAACCAACATGGCGGCTCGTTTGGAAACTTTCTTCTCTTATATCACGAAGATAGTTCAACGAGATGTGTTTCTGACACATTTTAAGAGAGAAATAATCCATGTTGATGAATCTGTCTTTCTTAAGATCCACAACGATTAGTTTAAAAGTTTCTAGGGAGTTTCCAGAGACGGCGAGTCGCGTCGGATGCTCCTGATTTGCATAAAGTAGACTAGCCCTCAACTTTATGCAAATGAGGAGCGGGCGACGTGATAGAAGTTAAATTGCATGCATGTATGGGTTTGTGAATGTGTATCATATATAAGAGGAGTAAGTAAGGATGGCTTAGAAAGACTTCCATACTCGTATTAGTGAATGTCTCCTCTCCTGTGAGCCTCAGCTGTTAGGACTAAATGACAGCTGGACTTCTGCAGCTGCAGAGTATCAAACAAACTGCAGTCGGGTTGTGAGAATGTGAAGCCGTTATGAGAGATCAATCTCTTTTACTGAGCTGCCTCTCACTGTGAATGATGTCTTTTATGCTTCCTGTTGCTTAAAGTTGACATCTGTCCAGACTGAGACATCCTGGAAACTATGGGACAGATTTCCTTAACGTTCCTTAACGAGATGAATCAAAGTGTAATAGGCAGGTTCCTAACCAAACAGAGAAACATGTTTCATGGCGTCCTCAGCGGGTTGAAGGTGTCCCTTTACCTGATCAGCCAGCGATGTACTGAGCATGCTCATCAGCTCCCTCTCGGCCGTCAGCCGCCACATCTGCTCCCAGCCGATTCGCCGCAGTCGCTCCAAGTAGAGAAGGATGACGCCTGCAGGAAGGAACGGGAAATCATTCATAATGAAATGAATATAAATACTGGAGATGGAGTCTCTGTTTGGCAGCGAACACATGTCTCCTGTGAGATCCCGTCAGAATGTTTCTTTCAGAGAAGATCTGTCTAGCCGTTACCTGTGTTGAAGCCTCGTCCCAGCGCTGGCCAGGGTTTGTGGTTCTTCCACAGGTTCCCCAGGTACCAGTCGCTCTGGTTCTCCACCAGACCGATCACCTGTTTATCTGAAAACAACACGACAAACATCACTGATCAGTACAAATCTCCAGCAGGTTATTTATTTATTCATACAAACTGTCTACAGTTTCTAACTTTACGAGAAAAAAGTGATAATATAACGAGAATAAAGTAAATAGATCCCCCAAAATCCTACACACGGGTCCTTTTCATACCTTTGCGGCCATTAAAGTGAAACTTGAAGTTTTGAATAACTGATCCTCCGACAGCCTCAACGCCGTGGCATGGCATTCACAAAGCTAAAATTCCCAGACAAGATTTCTTTAATATATAACACAAATATGTCTCACCGGTGAACTTCCTAAAAATGCCCCACAGCTCAGCGATGTCGGTGGCGAAGGTGATGTCCGTGTCCAGGACGATGACCTTTGACAGGTCGGAGGGCAAAGCTTTGGTTAGCGTCAGCTTCATCAAGCCGTAAATCCCTGAGTAGTGCTTGTTGGGTATCCACGACACCTCGGACTGAAACAACAGGAAACAAGAGGAACATTTTATTGTTGCTGTATATTATCATCTCCTCTTCTCTGTCAGTAAACAGGTGAAGTGACTCCAGTGTTCACTGTGTATGAGCAGCATTCTGTGTGTGGGGGGAACACAAAGACACATTCAGCATATTCTGGCAAAGGCTCAATGTGTTTCTTTTTTCTCCTCTGAATCTGCAAATAGTGTCTTTTAATTAATTCTCTTGATTCGGAGTAATTGGATCTGCATAAGTGCATCATCTGCAAATATAATCGGCTTAGAGTCTCGTCTGTTTCCCTCCGCTTTAATGCCGGCTAATGAAAACGGAGGAAAGAGGCTGCAGGTCGAAGCATCCGACGGCACAAAGGACTCATTGTTCAGCACAAAGACTGAGAGGGAGGAGAATGTGATGATGTGATGCAGGTTGGAGTCTCTCACACACACACACACTCTTACCCACGCTCGCTCCTTACATCCGCATCACTCCCGAGAGCACATTCATCAACTTGACGTTAAAATAAATGATTTGCTGTTTTTGTGCTGAAGTGTCACTTGACTTTGGGAGGAAAGTGTTTCAACAGCTCGTCCGACTCAATTACCGATTGTTGCCGTCAAGTAGAAAAACCTTGTAACCTCGTGCTGCGCTGATGGTCGCGGTTTAACTTTAAACCTGTGAGATAACACCCTGAAGTGTTCACGATATGCTACACAAGGTTACCGGATACTCTGGAGAACATCTACTGTGGTCAGGTAATAAATAACCTGGTAGCTTTGCAGCGCATTTTTATGAAGCACTTGTTGGCGTTTTTAGGGGGCGTTCACGGGGTGCGTTTTTTGAGCCCTCAGATCAATTGTGGTCAATGACGACGCGCAGAAGGCGAGCTCCATTAGCGAGAGCAATTCCTTTGTTTTGACTTTGTTTAGTTTAGTCACCGAGGCTTTTACTGATAAGATTTTGGTTGCTTAGTAACGGCAGGTGCGACAGGAGCGCAGGATATCTCTAATAGCCCGTTCACACCGAGGACTCAACCAGGGTTGAACCAGGGTCAACTGTGTGTATGAAAGGGTTAACCTGCGTTGATCGACTCGCCTTTGCGAGGTCGAGAGGTGGGTCGGACCAGGGTTTCTAACAAACGGGGCGGGACAAACCTATTCGGTTGCAAATGAGGGCACCCAGTCTGTGACGTAACCGTGACAGGTCGCCGTGGCCCATAAGCAAACTGTGGGACGGCAGCAGGAATGATTTCAGACACACCGGAGGTGAACGACGGACGAGAACAACACGGATGTGTGGCGAGACTTTGAGGTGCGGTGGCAGCTGCTGTACGTCCGCGGTGAGGAAGACAAAGCGGTAGATGACGGGATGAGAGACAACGTAGTGTAACGTTCTACAGACATAACAAGGCTGCTGGATGAGAGAGGCATCCGTCGATACGTAACATGGAAACACACCGTGTTAATAACAAGCCGACCGCCTCACGGTACCGCCAGCTGGGAGCTGTGATCTGTTTTTAAAGTCAGGCACCTTGGCGGAGGTCTGCGCTCTCCAAGGGCCATTCTAGTTGTTCATAAAGATCATTTTGGAGGGGAACCACACACAGATACGACCTCTGTGATCGAGACTGACACCGTCGTCAAGTAGACGCTGTGCCAGACAGTCAGACCTGAAGGTCAAACCCTGATGGACGGAGGCCTATTATTATAAAGTAAGAAGAAGAGTTTATCCACTCTGTGGTTATTATTATTGACGTATTGGACTGTGTTACGTACGCTGAAAGGTGTTTCTAATATTCTGTCCATGCACATTAACACGATATTAACAGTACTGATACTACTAACTGTGACGTGAACCAGGCCCTCCCTTGTCAGTCTACATGGAGGTCAAACTGCAGATTGACCCTCCGTCACATCCTGATGTAACACCCAGTTAACACTCCCTCACTGCTCTGATGTGTGTTAATGTAACACACCGTGTGACGCGAGCTGTGATCTCCTGTTTTAGAATTAGAGACGCGTCTGAACCGAGCCGTCTCTCTGTTGATGTCTCTCGCTCTTTGATGCCGCGTGAAGCCGAATCTCTGCCGTTAAAAAGGAGGTTTATAAATACATTTAACTCGACTCGTCTGCGTCCTCGCCGCTCGCTGCTGCTGCTGCTTCCTTTGATATGGTAAATGTGGGATCTGACTTTGACTCACCTTGTCCTAACAGAGAGCAGGAAGCAGGGATGTGTACAGGTGTGTGTGTGTGTGTGTGTGTGTGTGTGTGTGTGTTCTTACCTTGAGTTCGTCTGCATCGTAGAAGCTGACTTGCACCGACGGGACCATCCAGGACTGAAACAGAGAGCTCAGGATACGATTGGCTACTGTGTCGGTGATGAAATGGAAGTGGAGAGGATTTCTCCTGAGGAATGGAAAGAAAAAGAGAAGTCAAGGTCGAGAGGTTCCTTCTGGGGATGAAAAGGTGATTATGTTGCACTGACGCAGCTCCTCCTTTCACAATAAAAGTTCATCTGGTTGGAAGTTTTGGGCAGATTTAGGCTGGTCTGGTCTAAAAGCATCAGTGTCCTCGTTTACCACGAAGCTAACACCACCTGAACCAACTCAGACCATCTACCGGCTTCACTGCTTTATAAAGGAATTAGGAAGCACTCAAGAGTTTCATCTGAAATCAGTTTAAAATACGTCTAAAGAAGAGCATTAAGTTCACTCTGAAACCAGCAGCAGATAAGCTGAAGTCAAATGTAGGAAGAAAATAACCACACTGATGTTTAAATCGTTTCTATAAAAAGGATGAAATCCCGAGAGCAGCCGAGCTGATTGAGGTCAAATCTGAAATCTGCTCAACATATAAAACCCTGAGAGTCCAAAACATAAAATCAGAAATAGGACAGATGTGTCTTCACTGCTGTTAGGAGCATGAGGGGACGTTGTAGGCCAAAAAAATAATAATAATAATTACGGATGCTAATATGCAAACATATTAATAAAAAGACACAAGTAAGTAGTACAAAGTATAAAATATATATATATATATATATATATATAAAGCTGATATAAAAATACCAGGAGATGAAGAAAACTGTTAAAAATGAATATAGTGCAGGGTAACAACTGAGATACGGGACTATTAAAAAAGTGAATATAGTGCAAAAAGTGATATAATATGTGTTATTAAAATAATAATTATTTTTAAATAAAAATAATTATTATTATTATTTCAATAATGTATTTATTATTTATAATATTTATTATATATATAAATATAATAATATATAATAAATATATGTTGTTAATTATTTGCCAAATATTTAATATTTGTTTGTTCTTTTGTGCTTTTATGTTGTTTGCATTGAACTTATCTGTAAAACTGAAAACCAATAAACACATAAAAAAAATGTCGAGTTTATAAAGTCGCAAAATTAAGAGAAAAAATAGTGAGGTGCAAAACCGTGGTAATGAAAAACAGTGGGTTTCTTTTGTTAAGGAAACACATTACTTCACTTTGCTTTTTTTCTTGTAAATTTGTGATTTTATAATCTTAGACAATATTACCTTTTTTCCCTGTAAATTTACAATTTTAATTGAGATTGTTCTCTGAATATAACCGCCTTCCCAGCTCTGTAATTATTATTTTTTTACCTACAAAGGCCCTAATACAGCGCCATAATCTTCTCACATAAAGATATGTTCTATGTGTGTTCAGAGAGACAGCTCAGGGTTTTTCTTTTATGAAAAGTTTATTGAAAGGTCGTCCTTTCATTTTCTAAATCTCTCTATCTTGATGTTTCTATTCAAAGACTTTCAAGGCCCGAACAAATCCAGGATATAGCCTCGTCCTCTTCAGCCTCACAGGAAGAAAGGAAAAGCTGAAATGAAGTTTATAGATTCAGGGTCGGAGAGAGAGAGAGAAAGACAGAGAGAGAGAGAGAGAGAGAGAGAGAGAGAGAGAGAGAGAGAGAGAGAGAGAGAGAGGAAGCCACTCACCTGTGAAAGAGGACGGACTTGACCAGTGTGACCACGTCTCTGGTGGCGTTGTGACCGGCACAAACGCACGCTACGTGGATCAGCTGCAGAGACAGAAGACAGAAGACAGAAGACAGAAGACAGAAGACGAGTCAGCGGCTGCTGTGAAGACATTTAACAGCTCAGAGTTCTCCACTCTGGGTGCTGACAGCTTTCATCACGCGTTCACAGCGTCCGTCTCTCTGCAGATCAAGTCTATTTCAGCCGACCACGACGACAACATGCGACCGCAGCGATCAACACCTCGGCTGTGAATCTGAAATAAAACTGAAGCTCCACTTTTTTAGTTTGTGAGCAGCAGCTTCCCCCTAACCCAGGACATTCACTCTCACTCTCACTCTCACTCTCACTCTCACTCTCTCTGATGTGAAATTTCACATTTAGCTGCTCTCATATGTGTGATTTCACGTCACTTCTGCTTTTCAGCAGCAGAAGTCTTTGAAAAGTTGGAGCTCAAAGGCTGAAAATCATCAAAGAGAAGAATGTTCCCTCCGATTTTAGTCCCCGTCAACCCGCCGCTGACTCCTTCATCGATTAGTCTCTATGAACTGCTGTGATACGGCGAGAAGGTCATCATCACCATCATCATCACCATCATCATCATCATCATCATCACCGTACCTGCACAGCTTGCATCGACCATATAACGTTAAAAGGTATTGTGTCGCCGTGTTTGCTGCCACATCATCACAACGTCACATCATCACATCATCATCACGTCAACATGCTCACAGTGACAATATACCATGCTGATATTAATAATGTTCACCACCTTAGTTTAGCTTGTCAGCATGCTAACTGCTTTATGCAAATGTATGTATATATTTATTATTGTAAATCAACTAACAACACAAATCAATGACAGATATTGATCCAGAAACCCTCACAGGTACTGCATTTAGCATAAAACAATATGCTCCAATCATAACATGGCAGACTGCAGCCCAACAGGCAACAACAGCTGTTAGTGTGTCAGTGTGCTGACTTGACTATGACTTGCCCCAAACTGCATGTGATGATCATAAAGTGGGCATGTCTGTAAAGGGGAGACTCGTGGGTACCCATAGAACCCATTTACATTCACTGATCTGGAGGTCAGTGGTCAAGGGACCCCTTTGAAAATGGACATGCCCGTTTTTCCTCACCAACATTTAGTGTCAGTTTGGAGCGTTATTTATCCTCCTTCACAACAAGCTAGTCTGACCTGGTTGGTACTGATGGATTCATCAGGTTTTATAGTTTCAGATGATACCAGTATCTTCACTCTAGCATTAAGCGTTAATTAAGCATTAAAATAGATTTGCGTGAACACGTTATTATTATTTGACAGCCGTAGTACAATACCAACATATGTTCTGGTGAGTGGGTTGAATGTTGACCCGATGGTGGCGCTAGATAAAGTCAGACACAGTCTGGAGACCATGGATGAATCTTCCTGAACATCAGGACACGTCGTTGTGTGTTATTGTGTCTCCGTGCTGAATGGAGTGTCCAAGCTGGACGTTGTGTTTCTTTACCTCACACTTCTGGACGGTGGGCGATCGAGGACACTCCGTGTGGTTGTTGTTCTTCTCCTCCGCCGTGTTGTCCCCGTCCTCCGGCCCCGTGTCCGCGGAGGCTCCCCACTGCTGGTTGGCGTAGTTACCGTCCGCCGGGTGGCCGGCGGTGCCCTGCGACTGGCTGAGCTGCAGCCGGATCTGCCGGTTCTCTTCCTCCACCTCTCGGACCCGCGACTCCAGGACGGCTCGCTCCAGGACCTGGGCCGCCGGCGTGTCGGCCAGACAGGGAGACAGGAGGAGGGAGCGACCATCTGAGGAGGGAGACGGAGGGACATCAAACATTAGGACTAGGTACTAGTATTAGGACATGCACCTCTTCAGAAAGATGCAGTGATATCTTAGCGTATGGAGGCTGGCGGCTGCTAACAGGCTCTCTCTCTCTCTCTCTCTCTTCAGTGTGAACCTGAACTCCAGGTGTCAAATCCTCACTTCACAAACCCAGAGGTGACATCACATGTGATCATGCTTTTTTCTGGTGTATGATACAGACAGTTTGAGAGCAACATGTTCTCGTGAGTCTCACACTCAAAATGAGCTCATCACAATTCTTCTTCTCCTTCTTCTTCTCCTTCTCCTCTTTCTGCATCTTCCTGCAGCCCTCGCTCTTTCCTGACAGACTTGGCTGACTGATTGTGCATTTTAATCTCAAGGGACTTCCTGGTTAAATTAAAATCAAATGAAAAGGTGGACACAAACACAAAGACTCCTGTTGGATCATCATGTTGTTCTGGAACTGCTGGATGTGGAAATAAGCAACTGCATGATATTAACTAAAGAAAGGTAATGATGCTAATGTTGTGTTCACTACTCGTTCACTACTCATGACCAAACAAACACCTTGTTCAGTTTGAGCCTCTTGTGTAAGAGTTCATTTCCTCTGATAGTCTCGACCACCAAAACAACAGAGCAGTTATTAGTTTGATTGTCGTCTCCTCGTCTGAACAGCAGACTCTGTTCACGAGCATCACCATGGAAATGTTAAAGGGAGAGTGAAGAATAAAGAAATCCTGTTTTCTTGATAACATTTACATTTGTCAGGAGCTTAAATCCTCACACACTAGAGCTGCACCAAACTGGAAAAAACGGACATTGCAAAATTTGTTCTTTCTGCGATATACTGTATATTGCGATATGAAAAAATACAGGAATATTCACCCTCAATTTTGTAGGCTGCATTTTAAAGTTAAAATGCATCCTTCTGGAGCACTTTAGGGAGTAAAATTAGGAGACTAGATTAAAAATGTAATCATAAACACTGGATTAGTCATGGAAAATGAGAACCGTGTGAGTTTTTCTTTTGTATCAAGCAGCTAAAAGGTAGTAGCATGACATGTTTCAGTTCAATTGTTGACATTGCACGTCCTGCGAATTAGTCGGGTTTCCACCAAAAGTTCCCCAGACTTTTAGTCCCTGGACCTACTTTTCAAGGAATTAAAAGGTTCCCTCAGCCCCGTGTTGTCTGTGTTTCCACCGCGGTCTAAAGACCTGATAAGTTTAAGACAAATTAGTCCACTGACGTATGAAAAAGCGTCACGACGTGTGACGAGGGCTGCTGATGGTCACAACGGTAAATCACTCTGCAGCCTGCGGGTCAGTGTGTCCGACTGGTTGCTCTAAAAAACACGCTGGAAAAAAAGGTTTGCACCGATATGTCCTGATGCATATCCTGTTTATTTACTGCTGCATGTTGGATGTAATGAATGAAATGAAACTAAGAGAGTCTGTCTCCACAGTAAATCATCTGTTGACTTTGACTGACAACTTTTCTTTCTCTCTTCTACCGCTCGCTTTCTCAATTTGAACAATCTTTTTCTCTCCGTCTTTTCAAAAAATGAGTCTTGAAGCCGACAGCAGAGTCGAACTTTACTTTTAATGTTACCAAACAAAGAGAAATGTTCTCCCCTCGTCCTAAAGTCGACACCAGAGTACTTCCTTGTTTTATGAATGAAGCAGTACAGTTGAAGCAGCGGTGCTGAGTGTGTTTCACCAATCAGCGACAGTCGTCCCTGCAAACTCAAGTAGAAAGTTCCTGTACTTTCAGAAAGTACTAACCCCGACCAGGGTTGTTTTTGGGGGGTAACATGTCTGCAGAACTTCATTTAGACCCTGGAGTTCTTCAAAAGATTCTTAGTTTCCTCCATTTCTCCACAAATCTCTAATCATCTCTTATCCTCTTCTCTCCTTCTGTCTTATTTTCTTCTCTCTCATTCTCCTCTCTCTCCCTCCTCCTCTCTTCTTCCTCTTCCTCTCTCTCTAACCCCGTTAGAGCAGCAGCTGGCCCACAGCTGAAGTGAGGCATGCTGGGAATGTTCACACCCTAATCTGAGGGCGAAAGGAGACGACAGTAACGAGCGAGGAAGGAAGGAGAGAAACTCCTGATTTCATATTTATTTATATATGCATGCTTTTTATCATTTATTCTTTATCATTTGAGTTGTATATTCTATATAGTGTTGTGTAGTCAGTGGTGGAAGAAGTATTCACATCTTAAGGACAAGTATCAAAACCACTCAGGGATAACTAATTAAAATACTCCAGTATAATTAAATTATACTCACGTAACAATATCATCTGCAAAATGTACTTAAAGTATAAAAGTATCCACAAAGGGGGAAAACTACTGGATTATTGTTACCGATGCATTAACATATTGGCAGCACATCATTGCTGTATTTTATATAGTGCTGGCTGGTTTCATTCACTGTAATGCATGTTATACGCTCATTCTGGGTTTTTACATTGTTTAATCTGCAGAGCAGGAGTCAGATAAAAGTAGAAATATAAAGAGTTATTGGTATTAAAATATGCAGGTTCAAGCACCCTCAGAACTGCAGAGAAATCTGATCTGCAGTCAGACAGACAGACAGACAGACAGACAGACAGACAGACAGACAGACAGACAGACAGACAGACAGACAGACAGAATGACAGACAGACGCCGTGGCGATTGAAGACGCTGGTTATTTGTGAGGCGACGTGTCGCTGCTCTCCAACAGCATCACGGATAAACATCAGCGTAACAACTCATTAGTCATCCATGTTCCAGGAGAGAGAGAGAGAAGATCTGGTTGCACTTCGAGAATCACTGCTAACCTCAACATGTACATCAAATACTCCATTTATGACGTGTGATATCTTAGAAAAACATCTCTGGCATAAACTCATTTTCATCTTTTTTTATTTATTTTTGCTTCAGCTTCAGTATTTCTTTCTCTTAGTTCTCTCCATTTCTCTCTCCGTCTCTCACTCACTGGAGGTCAGACACAACGTGACAACAACACCACTGCGCTCTGAAACCCGTTATTTAAAATGACTTGTGCCGCGCCACGACAGCTTTTTGCTGTGTTGCGGCTGCGTTGCGTGGCGGCTGCGTGGCGGCTGCGTGGCGGCTGCGTGGCGGCTGCGTGGCGGCTGAGTCTTTCTACATAGAGTTTGCCTTTAATAATGGCCGTTTCACTTCATTATAAATCTCATTTATATTTATGTTAGACGGAGAAAGGTTAAGAAACGTGTGGTAATTTGTAAATAATAGAAATAATCCACCATTAAAACCCCGTACTTTATTCATTCATGGAGCTTTGCAAGTCACTGCATGTTCTATAACCCTGCCTGGCACATATTTCAGAATAAAAGCCTCATGTTAACAAATGAAGGAATTCTGTCCACAGAAAAAATGCTTTAGGGCTTTTATTTTGAAATGAAAGCAGGAAGTGTTGATTTAAATATAAATCTTTACTTTTTTTTCATCTCCGTAACATATTGTACAGATAGAGACATGTAAACTGTAGTAATGTTGCTGACATGATGTCAATATACTGTCAAATGATAATTGTCCTTGTCTGTTGCTGCTGTGAACCGCAGGTTCGCGTCAAAAATAGGCGAGACCTCGAATCTCTAGAAGAGATGCAGCTGTCACGTGTCTCACGCGCGCAGTGTGGCTGCTCTAACCTGTTAACACGGACGCCGCCACACGCTGCTGACGTTCCCTGTGTGGCTGAGGCTTATTTGTATCTAATATGGACTCGAGGACACATTTGTAGGTTTGATTCTGTTATAATCTAGAAAAGAAACTTGTTGTCCTGTAAAATGAGGTAATAAAGTAACTATAAGTTCAGTGTTTTTTTTATGTGTTTGTTATAAAATCTCTTCCAGGAACCAGTCTGGCTGTAGATTTCTCTGAGCTGATCCAAATAAAAGCGCTGACTGCGGCTCGATGATGCGGCGGCGGCTCTCTCAAAACACCAAACTGAACAGAAAACGAGCTCCCTGTGTTTAAAAATTAAAGCTAATAGTCGGATCGAAGAGAAAATTGAGCTGAGTCATAAAAAAACATCTGATAATTGGTGTTTTCTGTTCTCGCTGGTTGGATTCCTGAGACTCTCTCTGACCCGAACCACAGCTCCAGGCTCTCATTATCAATCAGCTTTGGACTTCTCAAACCCAATCTCACTGGAAATTACACAGTGAGGTTCCTCAGATTGTACTGAATAATGAGAAATGTCTGGCCAGGACTCACTTTTTCCCTCTTTAAATGTGCGCACGTGTCTGTGAACGTGCTCGTACTTACTCTCCAGGTTCCCGGCCAGCAGGTAGAGCCAGGTGAGCAGGACGACGGCCGTGAGAGACGCCACCAGCAGCTTCAGGCGCCCGCGGCACAGCAGGTTCATGATGGGATGGCGGCGCTGAGGGCTCTAAGGAGTCGGGGGGGTTGGGAGTCAGGGGTCGGGGAGAGGAGAGGAGGGGGGGAAGGGGATTCAGGTCGGGCTCAGTCCCTCGTCAGGTCCCTGCAGCATCCTTTCATCTGAAGAGAGAAAAAACACAGATGTTTGTCACTTATTGAATCCTTTTTTTAATTTTTTTAAAATATACAAATTTCTCGACAATTTTCAAGTCAGTGGTTCTCAACTGGTGGGGTGTGGTCCAAAAAAGGTCTGCAGGTTTATTATGAGTTGGTCTTTAAAGGGACAATGAGCAGGATTTTTCTTAAAAAAAAACAATATACAGACTGATACAGAAATAATCCCTCTCTATCATCACTATATTCAGGACGTTTCTGGGCGTCAACCTCTATGAAAACGTAGCGACCAGGTGCCAGATCATAATCACGCATCCAAGAGGAAGCTATGAAAGTGGCGGACACAGCGCTGAAAGAAACATCACAAAATGTAAATATAGCGAAGTGAAACACCAAGCAGACATCGCTCGTTCTAAGCGAGAGTGAATCTGGGGTTGCTGTTTTGGGGGCTCGTCCGGAATCCCCCATTTTTTACAACCCGACTCAAAGGTTGCAACAAAAATGGGAGACCGGACGAGTTTTACAATTGTAAAAGGCATTTATTTAACCAACTAACAATAAATAACTAAACAAATGTGTAAAGTCAGTAATCAGTAATGTAGGCATGTGTGGGCATGTGAAAATGTCTGCAGCAAACAAAACTAAAACAGGTGTGCCAGCCAAGGAAGGGAGAGATCCTCTGTGGGAAGTGAGGGAGCTTTTATATAGACGCTGTTCAGAACAACTTGAGCTTCAGGCTGACAGTCGTGTCTCTGATCAGAGGACGTCAGATGATCCTGAACTGTTTCAGTATAATGAGGTTAAACTGAGCTGACAGAGGGAGTCAATGAGCGTCACATTTAGAACATTTAAACATGAAAAAACCTTTAAAAGAACGAGCTGTCGCAGCTTTCTAAAGCGTCTCTGTCGGTCTGTCTGAGGCGGCGTCCCTCTGTGTGCTGAGCCTGATGAGAGCGGGAGGTCTGCCTTTGTTTTACAACATGATTCATTAATCCCACTTTAATTAGACACGAGCCTGAAGGAAACAAGACCAACAGAACACAGCAGAGTGTACAGCAGCGAGACGGAAACTTTAAGCTGAATCCACACAGAGGAAACACGTCTCATTTGTTTCTGTCCGCTCTCTGGATAAATAAATAAATACATAAATACATAAATACAACGCTGGCTCACTTCAGTCTGAGAATACGGCAGCTGAGAGGGTAGAAATGTTCCAGATGAATGATTCACCTGATGCACGTTTTACAATAAAATATTAATAATGTGCTGCTGATGTTTTTCCTCTCACGTTTCACACGGTTACCGTGTCATTGTTCTGATATAAGATGTTCATGTCAAAGCCGACAGGTGATTTTCTACAACAGAGTATTAGGGCCACGCTGAGGGAAAAAAATAAATCTGAGATTTCAAGAATAAAGTCATATTATTACGAGAAAAAAAGTTGTAATATTATGAGAATAAAGTCATAGAATTATAATAAAGTTATGACTTTATTCTTGTAATAATACAACTTTTTTTTTCTTGATATAGTATGACTTTATTCCCAATAAATTACATTTTTTTTTCTCATAAAATTATGACTTTATTCTCAAAATCTCAGATTTGTTTTTCCTCAATATGGCCCTAATACTCAAACTGAACATTTCTTCATGTGAAAACTAGGGCTGTCAAAGTTAACGTCATAATAACTCGTTAACGCAAATTCGTTTTAATGCCACTAATTTCTTTAAAACATTAACGTAACTTGGATTTTTAGGTCGTAGCGACTCAGTTTTAAAGCTAGAGTGAAGATACTGGTATCATATGAAACTAAAAACCCTGATGAATAATGCTCCAAATTTTATTTTATGAGTCCATAATTTAAAAAAAGGAACTACCTGGAAATAATTCTCTAAATTCTGGAGAAAATAGAGATGCAATAGAGATTTCTGAGACAGTTAATCCAAGGAAAGTATTGCAAAATTATTGTAAAATAACATGTTACACATTTTTCTATATTATTAGTATTTTGGAAAAGTTTTTTCTGTTTTCTAATTCAATAAAATAAGAAGTAACGACCTTGTTAGACAAAACAAAACTTGTTTGCTGAGCGGCCTCGTGTGTTTCAGAGATACTTTATGAACTTGAGATATTCAGTGTATTATTTGAAGGACACGGTGAAGTTCAGAAAACTCGGATGGAAAACAATGAGACGAGAAAGAGACAAAACACGGTCGACCTTCAGAGTTTAAATACAAACATCTAAAGACGGGATAAAGGACAGAGAGGTGAGACTTGATCTCGTCTTTCTGTCTCTCCGACTTCAAAAACAGGAACACTTCAAACTAAATAAAGAACCCAACAGAGCTGGTGACTTTAAAGAGTCTTCAGAAATAAAGAACTCTCTAACGTGTCAGTCATCGGCTGCAGGATGAACACATCTTCCTAACAATGGAGGACACGGTGGTCGTCCTCCATACGTCTCCGTCAGGACGTTTCTGCCGTCGCGGCTCTTTTCTCTCCTCAGTAGCTGAATCAGCTTCATGTTTCAAAAACACACACCAGCTTCCTGAAGGTGACCTCTAACTGACCTTCAACATACAACACATGAAATAAACAGAAAAACATCAGATCTTCCTCCACTGTTGGAGTTTCTAGAGATGCAGCGATCGATCGGCCAATCAGTCTCATATATCTGATCTTTTTGCCGGTCAAAACTACAGGGCTTGATCTTGGCCCTGGTCATCTTCTTTTTAACTCGTAGCAATTTTTCACTAAAGGCAACGATATAGTTTGAAAATGAGGCGCGGCTGCGACTGGAAAACAATGTGTTGATGCACTGGAGTCGCTGAAGGCGCATATCAAGACAGTTCAGGAGGAGGCATGCATTAACCCTCCTAAACTGTGACGTGCTCATCGGCCAAAAACATGTCCGAAGATCCATCAGGTATGCCCGTGGTCTTCAACACAGCCTGACGTTACACCTGTTTAGTTCTGATGTGAATAGCGAGGGCAAGCATCGGCTCTTTTGTACTAATGTTGTCTGGTGTTGACGTGTACAGCGCTGCTCGCTACCGGAGCTGGTTTAATCCAAAAAGGCGCAATGCTTTCTCCAGTTGGGCCGGATCGAGGTCGGATCACGTTCTCACCACAAACGAAACGAACCAAACCGTACCGCAGTTCGTTTGGAAGCAAACCGAGACCACCCCTTCAAGGAGGTCTCGGTCCGCTTGTTTTGATGCTGCACCCGAGTGCGATTGCTGTGTTCACACCTGCCCAAACGAACCGCACCGAGAGGGTGAACGCTCCAGGGTTCCATTCAACCCAACTAAACAAGGCAGGTGTGAATACGCCCAAAGAAATAAGTCATTCAGCATGAAGAAAGCTTGAAAAATTACTAACCGGCTAAAGAAATCTTAGTCAACTAAGACCAAAACAGGGCAGCCCTACGCTGCGTGATGGTTTACATAGCGACACAGCCATAACTTACAGTCTATGGTGTCTACAATCTACAGTTGTTTTAGATTAATGTTTATATTGATTAAAAAAAATCATGAATTTAAGACAATATACTCAACTTTAATAAAAGGCTAGAACTATCATTTTGGACAATCATTTTAATAATGTTGGCAGCCTTGAGAAGAGTTTAGCAACCTCTTAGCAATTTTTGTAATATTGTAAATAAAGGTTGAATAAAATAAAAATAATGATCTTATGACTCGTCTGATGCCACCCTCAGGACAAACATTTACCCCCGCAACGATGCGATGCGATGCGATGCGATGCGATGCGATGCGATGCGATTCCCTCTTGGGGAAATCTGTTTTGGACTCAGTGCTGCTCACCATCAGCTGCCTCCACAGCAGCATCAATACATAGAAACAAACAACAATGGAAACCACAAACAACATATAGTGCAAAAGATCTATATAAAAACAGAATAACTAGAAGATAAAAATTAGAATACCATGACGCTATTGCACAACTCTCAACCTCAAGAAACATTATTTTAAGTTGCAGTCGACGGCGTGTTAGAGAGGCTTTTAGTATCGTTTGTTTTGGGTGTGTTGAGTTCTGCTCTTCTCTAAACGTGTGATTGTGGCGATGCTCTTTAGTTAAAACCGTCCTTGTTTTGTTGTTGCATTGAAATTGTTCTGTTTCTTTCCTGCAGCAGATTTCTTCTTCTATCTATGATTTTTGTGAACGATGGTGGAAAATGTTGGAGCTGTAAACGACTGGGTTACAGATTTGGCAGTTTGAACGTAACAATCTGACTGATCTATAATCATCTGTAATCATCTTCCCTCCAGCTCTGCAGCTCCACGTGGAAACATTTCACAGAAACAAGAACTGAAGACAACAGAGTAAACTTCACCCAGGAACACCAGGACATGCAGCTAGAAGCTCACCAAAGGTTGGGATTGTTTTTCATCAAACAATAATTTTAATTTGACAACAATATTATGTCAAGCTCCATTGAGTAAATGTTCTTTACAAGGTCAAGACTGAACTTTAAGACTCAACAGAAACAGATGGGAACTGCTGGAGTGAAAACATTTATTCTCCTCCGTAAAACAACTAGCACAGGAGGTCTTTAAAGTCATAATCAAGGATCCAAAAGTAAACTAAAGGGAATGTAATCCACAGCCCAAAACACACAAACCCATGCTCTATTATGTCTCATAAGTTGTTGCAGCAATTTTGGGGGTTGATACCATTTGTTACACAGATTTGGTGCTAAAGTTAACCATTTTTTTACCACTGGAGAATTGATCAAAAATGATCAATATTCCCTCCAAAATACCACATTAAGACACCAAGACCTTGAGGAACACCAGAGAAAAAGACATGCTGTGATTTGGGATCAAAAACTAAATAAATTCATCATTTTAGAATAGGAGAAAATAACACATTTATACTCGTGGGTACCCAGAGAACCCATTCACATATCTTGAGGCCAACTTTGGAGCGTTAGTCAGCCTCCTTCCCGACAAGCTAGTATGACATGGTTGGTACCAATCATAAAGTGGGCATGTCTGTAAAGGGGAGACTCGTGGGTACCCATTTACATTCACACATCTGGAGGTCAGAGGTCAAGGGACCCCTTTGAAAATGGCCATGACAGTTTTTCCTCGACAAGATTTAGCTTAAGTTTGGAGTGTTATTTAACCTCCTTCATGACAAGCTAGTATGACATGGTTGGTACCGATGGATTCATCAGTTTTTTTTTAGTTTACTATGATACCAGTATCGGACTTCTCTTCTGCCTTTTCTTTCGGACATTTGCTGGACTTTTTTTTTTTTTTACTTTTTTGACGACTTTTTTTTATCATACTTTTCGAACATTTTTCAGATATTTTTGGGACATTTTTCTGACCTTTCTTTGGACTTTTTTTCTGATGTTTTTCGTACATTTTTCAGACTTTTTATTGTTCATTTTTTTGACTTTTTCGGACAAAAACCCTCACACATTCACATATCTAGTTTGGAGCGTTATTTAGCCTCCTTTGCGACAAGCTAGTATGACATGGTTGTTACCAATTGTTTCCTTCGGTCTTCTAGTTTCATATGATATCTGTAACTCTAGCTCTAAAACTGAACCTGCTACAACCTCTGAAAGACAGTAAAGTCGGTCGGTATTCAGAGGGTTAAAGAATCAGAGATTCCTCGTAAACAAATCAGAATCAGACATTTCTAATGATGACATTTCATGTCCTGATCTTCATGATGTTAATACACCATTTAAAGAGATGTAGATCAGACCTTTAAGATGCTTGAAATGATTTCAACCCTTTGACCTTTTAGTGACTTTTTAAGACGAATCATTGAACTTCGTAGTCTAAAGTTTATTCTGTGGGGAGATGCAAAAGGTTTATAAAAACTAAATGTAGTTTCTGGTTAACGACGACATTACGAGGTAGAAGAAGTGGCTCATAATTATAATAAAACACACTGTGATTATCTGCTGCAGTGGATCAAACTGAGAGCAGGAATCCACTCCAACAACTCTGTCTGTCTGTCGGAGGTTTAAACTTTCCAAGTACGTTGGAGATGATTTATGAGTTAATTAGTGAGGTTGATGTATGCGCCGCATGTCGTTAAGAGCAATGAAAAGGTGCTGAGATGGGAGGAAAAAAGTGAGGAGAGAAGAGAAGAGAAGAGATGGAAAGAACAGGATGAAGAGATGTGAGGAGGAGGAGGAGGAAGGGAAAGGAAATGCTTAGAGAGGAGAGGAGAGGGGAAGACAGATAAGGAAGAAGCTTGTAAAGAATGGGAGAGGAGACAAAAAAGAAAGAAAGAAAAGGACAAATAAAGATGACAAAGAAAAGAAAAGGAAACAGAAAGATGAGCCGATAAGGAAAAGAAAGATGCAGAAGCTGCGGAATAAAGAGAAGGGAAGAGATTTAGGCAACGGAGAGGAGATGAAATTGCCGGAGAGGAGAGAGAAAAGAGAGAGTAAATAAGGTGGAGGCTGAGTTGTGGGATATGGAGGTGTATTGGCCTTTCAGCCTCTAACACTCATAAAGCCGGCGAGGATATAAAAGTGAGGGACAGCGCCACTAAAGAGGAGTTTAATAGGCAGCGTTTTCTGTTGATTCTGCAGGAGCTGCACAAAACGCTTACACTTCTGGGCTCTAATTGTAGCCGTAAAAACAAAAAAGGACTCGGCGGCCCGGCGGTGTGAGGCGGGGGGGAAGCAGTCGGGAGGACTGCGGCGGTTTGCAGACCCTTCGGTCGTCTAATCATCAGAGCTGAGAACAGCACTGGAGGGACGGCCGAGGCTGCGTGGGCGGCACAACAAATATCTGACTAATGGCGGTAAATGAAAGGATAACAGAGAGAGAAGGAACGCTCACACCGCTACTCAACATTAGTCTGATGCTTAAAGTGAAGGTGGCCTTGAGATCTACGGAGATGGGTGGAAAGACTTCACTGCATAAACACCAGAGTTCATCGTCATGGAAACATGGATGTCTGAACCAAATTCAAAAGGTACTTCATCCAGTAGTTGCTGAGATATTTCAGTCTGGATCGCTAACGAGCTACAAATGCATATAAGGACACCTAAACTATTTTAAAAAAAGGGGGAAATATGTCAGAAAAAGACGAAAAAATGCCAAATTATGTCCGAAATATGTCCCAAAAAATTTCCCAAAAAAGGCTGCAATATGCCAGAAAAAAAGGCCAAAATATGTACAAACAAAAGTCTGAAATATGTCCAAAAAGGGCAGTTATATGTCTGAATTAAATTCTGAAAAAAGTCTTAAATATTTTCGGAAAAAAAGGCTGAAAAAAGCTGAAATATGTCTGAAATGTTTTTTTAAAAAGGTTGAAATATGTCAGAAAAAAGGACGAAAAAAAGCAGATATTTGTCTGAATAAAAATCTTAAAAATGTCTGAAATATGTCAGAAAAAAGTCTGAAAAAGTTAGCAGGAAACGTTATGGTATGGCGGTAGCGTGCGGTGGAACCGGTCGTCGCTCTCGTCTCCATGGTCAAATGGGCCGACGCTACGACTGTAGAGCACCCAGATACTGACATCTATGTTCTCTGCATTGAAACGGCCCCGATGGAGCTGACCATGGATGGATAAAGAGAATGGAGCTGACGGGAGAGCTAGAGACCACCTTGGAGAAGTTACAGGAAGTAGACACGTTGGACGAGTACATCCGGTTTTCAAAATAAGGTGTCAACAAAGGGAACTGTATATACAAAATACATCTATGGAAATAAGACTGATGGATTATATTCACCAGAAGTATAAAACATTATAAATTAAAAAGAGAACACCACTAATCTGTGAGGGAAATGTCTTTATTCTTTGATTTCTGGGTTGCTGGATAAAATGGTGGCGAGGTAAAGAATAAGAATAAGGTTTAACGGGTCGACGTTGAAGAGAAACATTGGAGGGAAACCTGGTGATAAACGGATGATTCCTGGGTTCCACCTACAGGGAGTGTCTCCTCACAGTGAACCCGTCAGTCACGGCTGCAGAGGGAAACATACAGTATGATAATGCAATTAAGAGCCGACAGTAGCGCTTTGGACCGGCGGCCGCGACCTCCATTCAAACTGAAGGGCTTTTTAGCATCGAGCTAATCACGCAGGAGACGGTCCTCCTGATTAAGGGAATAATCAGCAGACGCTTCCTTCCTGCATTAGAGGAGGACGGAGATAAAGAGTGGAGACAGTAATCAACTCCTCTCTCTCTCCCTCTCTCTCTCTCTCTCTCTCTCTCCCTCCTCCTCTCACACGTCTATTTGTTTGTCATCCCGTCTTCACGCAGCTTTACATCCGGCTGAGTGTCCTCACGTGTACGACACGCCGCTGTGTTTACATACAGTAATGTAATTATCCTTCCCGGCTTCTCATCATCTCATTTAAGCTGTTTTCATGCCCAGCAGGAGAGCGTCATATTAGTGGTTTCTCTCTTTTCATGGTGTTTGTTCCACCTTCCTCCTGAGAGAAGTCATTTTGCTTTGGCAACACATGAATGTCACGACGATACAGTGGACTGAACTGAACCCAGCTTGTTCGTCATCAGGTGGACAGAACAGCAGCTCATAGAGATCCCTACCTACGTTTTTGGGGTTAACTTAACCCTTCATTGTCAGGGATGCACAGATTTACCTGCCAAACATCGGTATCGGAAGATTTTCGATGGTTACGTGTTGTGTTGCATTCATTTTGCGCCGGCTAAATGTTGTGTTGTTAGCTGCTGGTTTAATTACATTTCATTTATGTTTTGTTGGGCTATTGTAAGTACTGAAACATGTAATATTGTATTCAGGCTAGAGGGGCTTTTGAAGCAGTTATTTATCATGTGAAAGAAGGTTATATTTAAAAGCTTGTTTCATACATTTGTACGATTTAATTTGTGCTCATTCAAGATGTGAATGAACGGATGAATGACTTTAAGAGTGAGGACAGTTCTTTTGATTATTTTTTATAATGAAGATGTCTTTTTTTCCCCTGGCACCAAAGGGGGAATAAAGAAGTACAGAATAAACAACAACAAACGTCGGTATCAGACCAGAAGTTTGCAATCGGTGCATCCCTATTAATGTATCACAGTGGAAGATTTATAATGTTTTGAAACAGCGGCTTTGTAGCTCGTCAGCTAATGAATTAGTTAATATTAACTTGGTGAGTCTCAACACTCACTTATTTTAAAACAAACACTGTAAAAGTGTCTTAACACATGGAACCAAAGGAGCAGATTGATCTTGAAGGTCAAGTTAGTCCGATCATCAACTGTTATTCTGTTCTATCATCACCCTGTTTGGATGCTTTCTATCGACAAATGTATTTGTAAAAGTAGCACAAAGGTTTAATTTATTCCTATTTGTTCGTATTTTAAAAACAGTATGCTTTTACTTTACAAGAGAAACGAGGACTAACAGACGAACGTTTTCTCAGGTAACGTTGGCTGGAGATGCTGCAGCAACACGTTCTCACCCCCACCTCGTCAAATAGTGCCGCCTGGTCAGTGCTGCTCGGCATCGGAGACCGACGCATGGCGTTCCCCTCTGGCGTTACTTTTAGATGGACAGGGATGGCGTGTGCATACATTCACCGGCCACTTTATTAGGTACACCTTGCTAGTACCGGGTGGTCTTCTGCTGCTTCAAGGTTGGACGTGTTGTGCGTTCAGAGATGGTATTCTGCATACCTTGGTTGTAACGAGTGGTTATTTGAGTTCCTGTTGCCTTTCTATCATCTCCAACCACTCTGCCCATTCTCCTCTGACCTCTGACATCAACAAGGCATTTCCGTCCACACAACCCCCGCTCACTGGATCTGTTCTCTTGTTGGGACCATTCTCTGTAAACCCTAGAGATGGTTGTGCGTGAAAATCCCAGTAGATCAGCAGTTTAATACTCAGACCAGCCCGTCTGGCACCAACAACCATGCCACGTTCAAAGTCACTTAAATCCCCTTTCTTCCCCATTCTGATGCTCGGTTTGAACTTCAGCAAGTCGTCTTCACCACGTCTAGATGACGTAATGCATTGAGTTGCTGCCATGTGATTGGCTGATTAGCTATTTGTGGTAACAAGCAATTGAACAGGTGTGCCTAATAAAGTGGCCGGTGAGTGTATATGCTCGTTACTTGCATAGTGTCCTATCAAAATAAACTTCCGTTTTCACAGGAAGTTAGGTTTAGGGCAACACAACCACTTAGTTAGGGTTAGGAAACGGTCGTGGTTGACGTTAACTTCACTGACTAGTGACTCACGGGACTGACGATACCGACGAGTCACGTGTCTAAAGACTGACGTGACAAAATAAGTCAATAAATGACTTTTAGTTTCTCCCGGGACACTGAACAGCGGTCTTCTGGTTGAAAGTCTTGTGTTTGTTGGACCCGTCCACCTCCTCTCCCACCGACCCTGAACGGACTCTCACATATTAATACTACGTCGTTGAAAGCCCGGTTCGTCACATACTGTTGCTAAAAGGCGCCTCCGTGCATCAAAACCCAGTACAGAGCCTCTAGAGAGAGAAGTACTTCATGAAGCAGTCTGAGCTGGACTTAAACCGGCCACCCGAGCCAAGTCCCTACAGACTGAACTACTGATGCTGACATGCTGAACTCAGATTAGTTTGACTGCTGAGTCAAAGTGCGATGAAGACTGCAGTCTGCAGCTTTATCAGCACACACACATCACGGCTGAATAATTAGTGAAGCAGCTGTAAACACTGAGACGTAGAAACAGAAGCACTGGACTCAGGCCAGGCATCATTCAGCTGATATCAAACACAGGAGGAAACATCCACACCCTCTAACAACACAATACCAGTACCACTGGGAGTCACACAGTCCGTCCTGATGTCACTACAAAGGTCATAATACTGTCCAACATTTCACCAACAGGATGTTGTTTATTAACGTCATCTTCAGGGTTTCGGTGTTCTAAACTTCTAAACGCCAACGTGTGAAAAACTGGTGCAGCTTTTTAAAAACACCGGTGTATTGTCCATCGCCCTCCAGCGCTGCTTATTTTATCATGTTTCAGCATCTTCCTGCCCTACTTTCTCCCTCCTCACCCTGCGGACGCTTCAGGACTCCGACCAGAACCAGAGCTCTGCAGCAGGAGGAACAAACCTTTGATTCTGTCCTGCAGCGTGAAAACAGACGACTCCTCTGGTTCCATCACAGCCCTCAGTGAGAGAACATGTTGTCACATGTAGGTGAACACGGGGTCAACGGCACGATGACGAGACGAGAGAACACGTCAGCTCAGCGATAACAGCACTAGTTGCATATAAAGAAGATCAAATGACATTAATAAAGCCATTGATAAGACACGGAGAGGAGAAGCATTAGAAACACAATCATAAAACTGCAACTCCAAATTAAAAATACAAATGTAAAGTTTGCCAATAAAGGGAATCATGGTATCAATCTAAAAAAAAAACCTCAGCAATTAATTTCTAATTACAGCTATCTGGAAATTATTAACAAAAGTTGTGGATAGTACCTGGTACTTTTTTGGTACCACCTCGGTCGTGGTCCAGGTGGAGAAGGTGGAGTTAAAAACTGCAGACCACTGATTGGTCAGAGAGAATCGTCACGAGCACGACACGGGACATCCTGCACAAACCCGCCGTCTTTAAATAACCAAACTACCGTCATTAGCGATTCTTTTTATTAACTTGACCCACATTTTCAAAAGATGGCAGCCTGCAAAACTAAACCATACACTATGCCGTACAGTGCGTATACACGTCACGAAAATGCGATATACTCGCCTACGAATATTTTGCGCAACCCGATATCACGCCAAAGCGTGTAATAGACCCGCCTGTCCACCAGAGGACAGCATGTCAGTGTCACGTTTTGCCTCGCTGAGCGTGAATTTTCGCTATGACAACGGAGCAAACTAGGAGAGACTAAACATCTCTCAATCTTCCCGACTCTGCAGCATATTGCTAAATGTATGTGTGTTTAATAAAAGTCAGCAGACAGAACGCTGAGACAAGGTGGTATTCTACCTGAGACCAGGTGGTCTTCTACCTGAGACCAGGTGGTATTCTACCTGAGGCCAGGTGGTATTCTACCTGAGGCCAGGTGGTATTCTACCTGAGACCTAGTGGTCTTCTACCTGAGACCAGGTGGTATTCTACCTGAGGCCAGGTGGTATTCTACCTGAGGCCAGGTGGTATTCTACCTGAGACCAGGTGGTATTCTACCTGAGACCAGGTGGTCTTCTACCTGAGACCAGGTGGTATTCTACCTGAGGCCAGGTGGTATTCTACCTGAGACCTGGTGGTATTCTACCTGAGACCAGGTGGTATTCTACCTGAGGCCAGGTGGTATTCTACCTGAGACCAGGTGGTCTTCTACCTGAGACCAGGTGGTATTCTACCTGAGACCAGGTGGTATTCTACCTGAGACCAGGTGGTATTCTACCTGAGGCCTCGCAGCAGGTTCATCCGTCTGTGGCTCAGATCATACATATTTCATCATATACAGATTCACAAGTCAAATATAACTTCTCATTTCTCGCTCTGTGGACGCTCCCCGTCCTCGCCTGTTTTGTTTTTGTGCTCGTGACAGCAGAGAGTTGCTGCACTAAGTTCCTCTTCAGATTTTAATTGGATTCCTTTAGGTCATAAAGGCGTGCTCGACTTAATCTGCTGTACTGTCAGCAGGCCGGCCCGCTCGGTGAGGTCGCCTGTATTTCTTTGTGATTTATCAGAGTAAGCTGAGGTGGGATTAGTGGGTTTGTGACCGGGGACGACCTTTTCATTTCATTTCCCAGCAGTCCCACAGACACAGGCAGGAATCACAATGATACACTGCTCTCTCTCTCTCTCTCTCTGTCTCTCTTTGTCTCTTATCCACAGATGAGCTGGACCACGTCTCTCATTTTACTCTCTGAACACCACACAGGGTTTCACATCATCACTGCTCTTCTATTCTTAACATATTATAGAGCGCTGTCAATCAATTAAAATATATAATCCTCAAAGAATAAAGACATTTCCCTCACAGATTAGTGCTATTCTCTTTTTAATTTATAATGTTTTATACTTCTGGTGAATATAATCCATCAGTCTTATTTCCACAGATGTATTTAGTATAAACAGTTCCCTTTGTTAACACCTTATTTTGAAAAGCGGACGTAGTCCCACGTGTCTACTTCCTCTAACTTCTCCAAGGTGGTCTCTAGCTCTCCCGTCAGCTCCGTTCTCTTTATCCATCCATGGTCAGCTCCATCGGGGCCGTTTCAATGCAGAGAACACAAATGTCAGTATCTGGGTGCTCTACAGTCGTAGCGTCGGCCCGTTTGACCACGGAGACGAGAGCGACGGCCGTCTCCACCGCCAAGTTACCGCCATACCATAACGTTACCTCCATACCATGACGTTACCACCATACCATAATGTCACCGCCATACCATAATGTCACCGCCATACCATAACATTACCACCATACCATAACGTTACCGCCATACCATAACATTACCACCATACCATAACGTTACCGCCATACCATAATGTCACCGCCATACCATAACGCTTCCTGCTAACTTTTTCGGACTTCTTTTCAAACATTTTGCAGACATTTTTCTGCCTTTTTTTTTCTAATATTTCAGCCGTTTTTTCCCGGAAATATTTCAGACATTTTTCAAATTTTCATTTAGACATATTTCTGCTTTTTTGGGACATATTTATTTTCATTTTTTTTTTGCCTTTTTTCGGAAATATTTCAGACTTTAATTCAGACATATATCGGCCTTTTATCGGACATATTTTGGACTTTTGTTTGAAAAAATGTTGGCCTTTTTGGGACAGTTTTTGGGCCATATTTCGGACATACTTTGGCATTTTTTCAGCCTTTTTTAAAAACAATTTTCAGACATATTTCAGCTTTTTTCAGCATTTGTTCTGACTTATTTTCTGGAAGTTAGCATGCAGCTTTAGCTCTGCTCTGTCTAGCTCTGCTTTTCCTGTCAATGTGTGAAACCCAAAGTGTTTCCATCCTTTACTGGATGTGTAGTGTTTACAACGCTGGATTTAACATGGGAGGGTGCAGGTCGTATCCACGACGACCCTCCAACGTTTTACACTCTCTGAGGTTTGTTTCGGTTGACGGATACGGAACGGATATGACGTCACATTACTCAGACTACCACAATAAAAGCAGTAACTTCCTTCTACCTCCGTATAGACTCAGATGGATCAAATATATAGATTCTGGCAAGGCGATTGGAGAGGTAAGATATGTTGTAGGAGGAGAAGAGACAAATACCTTTAACTTCCCCTCTTATCGCCCCGATCTAATGAAGGTCATAGCATTTTATTTGTGCTGCTCAAAGCGGTGATGAATTACATTTGAAAAACCCAACAGCAAATCTCTTTTTCAATGGAACGACTTTCTACCAGAGACATACGTCTTATTAAATCTGTCTGACTATCCACACATAAATCCCGTTCATCTCCATCCTACTGAGACAAACATCTCAAACCAAACTAAACCAGATGTATATTCTGCACGGACAGAAACCACAGGAGGTAAAGTGAAACAGCTTGTAAGACATCACAACACACATCAAGAAATCAAGCAGGTGTAAAGACGCCCTGTAATAACGTCTCAAAGGCAAACAGATAAATAAAAGTCAGCGGTCGCCCGAGAGATGAAATAAAGAAGATGAATGAACAGACAGAAACCTGATGAGAGGAGAAGCTGGAAGAACAATCTGCACTAGAAAAGCTCAGCGTTGAATGGAAGATAGCTGCGTACCTCCTTCTCCTCATATCCACACAGATAAATACACTTAGTCTTCCTGTCCCAAGTCCTTTACGTCCACGTCTGCAGCTTCTTAAGTCAAACTGAGCAGAATGACGCTGCAGAAACAAGCTGGAACTAATGTTCAGAGTGAGCCAGTACCCAGCAGCAGAGACCTTTGCCCTGTCGTCCTACCTGGAGATATCTCGCTGTGCTCTAAACATGTGGTTACACGTCCACGTTCAGCTGTGAAGAGCGAGCTGAGAGCTCTTCTTCCTCCTTCATCCTCCTCCTCCTCCTAATCCTCCTCTTTCAGAGCTCCGACAATAAACTCCAGAGCTCTTTTCTTTCTCTCCGCAGACTTTTGTCCCAATTCTTCAACCTCTGTCGCTGCTTCATGCCCTCCTTTTCCTTCCCTCTGCTGCTCTCCTCCCACTGCTCCTCCTCCTCCTCCTCCCCGTGCACAAACACACCATAAATCGCCTCCACCTCCGAGGGCACGGCTCTGATTTCAGCCCCCTCTCCTCCCTCTCCTTCCTCTCCTTCCTCTCCTTCCTCTCCTTCCTCTCTCTTACTGAAACAAGTTGAGCTCCGTCAGGCCGACGGGAGGAGAAAGGTGGAAAGAGGAGAAGCGAGAGGGAGAAAGGAGAGGTGTCACCTTACATACTGTCAGGAATAATAGAGAGGAGCTTTGTCTCGCTTTTCTTTCTTTTTTTTTTAAAGCTGTGGAATGCAAAAGTCTTTGAAAGTAAAGAAGAAGAAGCATTTGGATTCGGTTGTCTCAGTGTTTGCAGGAGGGCGAGCACAACTCTTATGAACATTTTGCACTTTCAACCAATGAACCTGCAACCGGTCAGCAACGGGGAGAAAGGAGTCGAGGTTGTGTTCATGTTAGCAGGTTTCTTGTTGGTGGGGGGGTGATTTTGTTTTGCTGCAGTAGAGTATCCACCCTGCAGGTGTGATACAGGAACCGTGGTAGTGGTTGCTAGGAGCAGTTACCTATGTTGATTTAAGAATTGTTATTTCTGTAAATCAACTTACAACAACCTGTACAGCTGCAAACATCTCATACACACTGTGACACCATTAAATCTTATTGTTCTAGCTCCGACCCCGGGGCGATGACATCCTCATGCTGAATCCTGCCTACAAAGCTCCAGCTGCTCAACCATGTTTCCACTGAACACAACATCAGTCATGTTTAAATCACTGAATAAGAAGAAGAAGAAGAAGAAGAAGAAGAAGAAGAAGAAGAAGAATACGAATAAGAAGAAGAAGAAGAAGAAGAAGAAGAAGAAGAAGAAAACCTGACCTGAAAACGTTAAATGAAAAGGTGAAACACTGAAACTAAACTAAACCTGTGATCACTGATTATTGATTGGGAACATACAGTAAATCTGTAAATTGATTGTAATGTATGATGTTGTATTATGTGATTTTATGTATGAATTGCTATTCTGCATTTTTTAATTTATATTATCTTTTTATTAAAAGCCTAACCAGGGTAAGGTCTGCAAATTAGACAAGGCTAGAAGTCCTATATACGTTGCATCGGTTGCACTTTAATGAAGTGTAACAATGCCTACATGTATTGTCCCTGTCAAATAAACTAATAAATACAATTAAAAAAATCTGGATATGTGAAAACAAACAGATTTGAGCTGTCAGTCTGAACGAGGCGAGGTGTAGGTGAAGACCTGATTTAACCCTCCAAGGTGGCAGGTTTAACCTCAGAGTACCGTCAGTGGACACACGTGGATTATATGGACCTTTTCAGTGAGAAATATATTTTTCATGAAACTAGTTTCTGATCTTATTTCATAAAGGAAACACAGCGGAGATCATGTTCATGCTGGAGCTCAGATTAGGATTGTTGTCACCAAAACATGAACATCCTTTGGGGTGTTTGTGTTCATCGGTGGTCAAACAGTAACTAAACCAGTTTTAACTACTCTAGATTAAGGTCCTGGTTTAATATGTAACTTGTCCAGGAAAGTGATTTCCTCTGTCTGAGACTTCCTGCTGTAGACGGCGTTAAACAAACACCTGGAGGAGCTGCAGCAGCCAGCAGGGATTTGCTCGTAGCTTTGTATTTGCCAAACAATGATTTCATTTGGAGTGAACTCATCCCGGCTCATCCTCTGTTTCTTCTGAGCCCGGAGGCATGAAGGTATAAATTCCTTATTAACAAAAGCAGGATCATGGGGGAGTGAGCTCTGTAATTAAAGAGTACACAGACCGGAGGAGCGCCGGGCCGGTCGGAGCACGCCGCTGCATGCCTGAGCTGCAGAGCTAACGAAGCTCCGCTGATGGATGCTCCATTAAGGACGGAGATCAGCGGAGCGGATCAGGAGGAGGGAGGCTGGGAACCGACTGCACCTCCACAGCTCTTATCTCTTCTCCGGAAACAACTCACACAACAAGCCGTAGCCTCCGGGGAGGGTAGGGGGGCTCTACACCACAATGCCAGGAACGCCGGTAATCATCTTCTGTAATGTAAACTGTGAGCAGCCCGGGACAACTTCTACCTGCATCCTCACGTTAGTTCAGGTTATTATCAGTCACTAATGCAAATATCTCACTACAGTAGGTTAGAAAAACTGAGAGATCTCCTCTGTTCCATTAGCTTCAGTCAGTATGTTTCTGATCGTTCTGTCTTAAGAGCTGAAACATGATGCATCTTTTACGTCCATATTCTAAGATAAGTATCTGCTGCGTATCTCAGACTGAGATCTCTTCTTCCTCTGAGCTCCATTAAAACACGTCACTGAGCATCACTGTTGTTCCTTCATCACCATGAACACACACACTGTAGTTCATTCTGACTCAATCCCACCTACACCGTCCTGCTGACACTGATACTCACCAGAGCACCAAATGTGGATTAATCCGCCGCTGAAAGTAGTCCCCAACAAATGCGCCACTGCAGGCTGTTCTCATACACCGTTCGTACCTATACCTACGAAAAGTAACACACTGTAAATCATATACATACAACTTGTATGTAATCATGAACCAGGAAGTATAAAGAGCAACAAACGCCGTGTAGGGAGGAGGTCAAAAAAACATCAGACTTTCACCCAGAAGGCCGCTGTAAAGTTTTGGTTTATACTCGCGCAGGCCTCCGTAGACGGCGCGCACGCTACGAGCATGCTCAGCACATTGCTCGTTGCAACGTGCTCCAAAACGCCAGGAGGCGTACAAACTAAACATTCTGTGGATAAGCAAGAAGTCAACGAGTGTGACCGGAAAGGAAAGTAGGTTGCCTGGCAACAGCAGTAAACACTAAACACCGACGTACGTACCGCCAAACATTGCATCTGTGAGCTGTAATCATTACTGTCGCTTACCTCCAAGTCTAAAGGACATTCTGTCTCTCGGTGCTTCCTCTTGGGTCGCCACTACTTTCATCTTTTTTTAGCTTTTACAAAACGAGCTCTTGTATTCTTTCCTCAGTGTGTTGCCTATTTCTTTCCAAGTATTTAATGTCATGTGACTGTCCCTGAGGTCATGTGACTGTCCCTGAGGTCATGTGACAGTCCCTGAGGTCATGTGACAGTCCCTGAGGTCATGTGACTGTCCCTGTGGTCATGTGACAGTCCCTGTGGTCATGTGACTGACTGGTCTCTCAACGAACAGTTGTAGAGACGTCTGTACAGGCCAACCTGCTCGGCCGGTCTTCCCTCGAAGGCGTCCGTGTTGAGATAAAAGGCGCAGCGCGTGCAGTCGGCACATAGTCAGAAAAAGAGGTGCACGACAAACCACCGCGACAACTTCACACAAACGTCATTTTCTGGCAGGCGCACCTTGCACCAGCTTCACTACGCCGTCCATAAACCTAGCTGTATACTCACTAGAGCACCAAATGTGGATTAATCCGCCGCTGAAAATAGTCCCCAACAAATGCGCTGTTGCCGGTTGTTCTCAAACACCGTTAGTAATTATACCTTTTCCTCATTATGCTGATAGAAGACGTGATCCGGGCGGCGTTACATTCCTTTCAACCCATATTCTCTGTCACAAGTTAGAAGTATATAAACCTAACGTCTAGACCGGGCTGCAAACTGTAAATCTAAAACAGAGCAGCAGCATTTAAAGTGTTTAGCCGTCGTAGTGAAGCAGACTGATAGAAAACAAGAAGAACTTTGACACAACCAACAACAACATATCCCAGGAGTCTTAGCTTCCAGCAGCAGCAGCAGCACCCGCGAGGCTCTGACAGCGTCTAACAAAACATCTTTAACTTTTTATACCTGAGAGAGAGAGAGAGACAGAGAGAGAAAGAAAGAAAGAAAGAAAGAAAGAAAGAAAGAAAGAAAGAAAGAGAGAGAGAGAGAGAGAAAGAGAGAGAGAGAGAGAGAGAGAGAGAGAGAGAGAGAGAAAGAAAGAAAGAAAGAAAGAAAGAAAGAAAGAAAGAAAGAAAGAATGAAAGAAAGAGAGAGAGAGAGAGAGAGAGAAAGAAAGAGAGAGAGAGAGAGAGAGAGAGAAAGAAAGAGAGAGAGAGAGAGAGAGAGAGAGAGAGAAAGAAGCATTATTTGTCCTCTGAGATGAAACCAGGTTTTAACCAACAGAGGTCAAAAAGTCAACAACACTTTCAGCAGTTTACTCCGAGAACAACAGCATCTGTGTTTCTGGTCTGCGGTCCTCCGGCTGCTGGTGGGAGACGATCAGGTGACCGTCCTCTAGACGACTTGACAACTAAACATCAACACATCCCTCCTTGTTATGAGGTCAGAGGTCAGAGATCAGGTTTACTGGCCCACCGGGGGTGGGGGGTGTTACTGCAGACTGGTGGCACATAAACAAGAGGAAGGTGAAGAGACGCCGGCTACAGTTTCTCTGTTACTCTGGTGAACAGAGAAAGAGTCTGGTGGAGGAGGGACCCAGAGCCGGGTTCTGCCCGAGGTCTCTACCCGCTAAGGGGGAGTTTTTCTTGCATGCTCATGGGGGATCTCTTGTATAGAGTACGGTCTAGATCTGCTCTAAACTCTATAAACTGAATTGAATTTAAGGGACGAATATTCTCCAACAGGAGACGGACAGCAGCTGAACAAGAGGTTATGTTGATGCTACTTTAGTACTGCGCAGGCGGACATGTCCTCAGAGTTTAGGCTGCACAGGGTCGGCCCGCACGGACAGGCACTTATTTTCTAGGATAACCCGACTTTTAAACTACATCTAATTCTAACCTTAAAGGATAACTTGTGTAATATTTCAACCAGGAACCTATTTCCCCAGGTTTTTGTGACAAAGACGAGCACTTTTAGTGGACGTAACCTGACAGAACCAGGTTGCTCCAGGTGATTACATTACAGCTGGTTTAGCAGCTGGTTTAGCAGCTGGTTTAGCAGCTGGCGGCGGCAGCGTCTTCCCTTAATACTGGATCAGTTTCAAAAAGTGTTGTCCCCTATTAGTCACTTAAACAGTTATCCTTTAACCAGAAAACCAAATCATAACCCTCAAATATCCCTTTGACAAAGTGACCTGAGAAATGTCCTCAGAGTCAAAGTCCAAACTCTAAACACTCTAAATGATCATCACAAAGATAGAAGGACAAATGCTTTCAGGAGCCAACATGTAGGGCGTGTTCACACCAGCCTTGTTTAGTCCGGTTGAACCGAACCCTGGAGCGTTTACCCCCCGTGGTGCGGTTTGTTTGGGTCGGTGTGAACGCAGGAATCGAACCCCGGTGCAGACCAAACAACCGCTCCCTGGTCCGCTTCGAAGGGGTGGTCTCGGTCCGCTGTCAAGTGAACTCTGAAGTGGTTCATTCTGGTGTGAACACCATTTAAACCAATCACAGGAAGCGGATCATTTTATCATTTCATTAGTTAAAAGAACATTTCCTAGCAAAATGTTGAGTAGCAGGAGACGAACTGGGACTCACCACCAAGTGAGATGCCTCCTTAACATATGGACTGAAGATGATGATAGCGTCTTCCTCCAAATGCCTGCATTAATAAATGATTTAATACCCGCTGTCTCTACTAGAGTTTGCTGATCTGAGCTCCAGATCAACATGAACACAATCTGACAGACTTTTTAGTCGTTGTTGAAATTTTTTTTTGCCAAATTTGAGGAGATTCCCTCGAGGCGTTCCTGAGATGTACGAACAACCTGAAATCACAACGCCTCCGGCCGCAGCTGTCGCCGCCGTGGAAAATAATAAACTACAAAAATAAAACCAAAAGTTTGCTGCAAACGGAAAAAAGAAAAAGCCAGATTTGTGTCCTTCAGGACGAGAAGACAAGAAGCTCGTTGAGATTCAGAGTGTTTGCTGGCGCTGCAGAGACGATAGAGAGGATCTCTCTCCATCTCTTTCAGTGTAAACATGTGCTGCCCTCTGGCTCGGCACTACCCACCCACACCGACTGTATAAATAATACCACAATAAGAGCTCTTCTGTCTGTTTCTGAGCTCTGTGGCTGCCTACACACTGAACATTATCTCTCACACACACACACACACACACACACACACACACAGAGTCGGCTTCAGGACAGCAGAGCGGGTCAGAGGTTCTACTGAGACTATTATTAGCAATCAGCCGCCGTATCTTCACCTGCTGTTTTGTGAGCAAACACACAGGTTGATGATGTCGTATAGAGCAAACATACCATAATATATCTGTGGGGGTTTTACAGGGCTGTGGATCGATACAGATGACTCAGATTCCTGCCTTTAAAAACTGACTTTCTTGCACAAAACTTTCTTGTGAAATAACTCTCCTCCCTCTGGAGAGACAACACAAACTGTAAAAGAGTTCTGCAACATATGAGAGGTCGTCAGTGCCCTCTGTATGACCTCTACCACTGCAGGAACTCACTGAAATGTTAACATGCTTGTATCCACTGTTACAGGAGGTTTTATTCTGTGCTCGCTCTGAGGACGACTCGTGAGCAGCAGGTGCATCCATCATCAGTCTGCTCCTCTATCAGCTGCTGACTAACCTTTGCACACATCACCAGTTCATGCAGTTTTATGGCACAGAAACGTCTCCTCATGTTGATGTTTTGTATGTTACGCTACACTCGTAGAACTGGATGCATCCAGGTAACGATGTGACTCATTACTGAGCAGCTAGAAATCCAGCTTCACAAAGTGTGCCGCTGTTAGTCACTATAGGGATGAGTACCAAAACCCGGCACTAAACGAGCCCCGTCGTTACTGGTTCTGCTGTCGGACCAGAGACCCTGCTCTTAGCGGCGATGGCGGAGAGAACAAAACGGACCGTAGACGATGATCGCTGCCAAAAGTGAAACAAGTCTTTTGCTAGTAAGGACGGAAACGTGAACAATCTGTCAAAACATCTGGAGAGAGTTCATCAGTTTCGTCCCTCATTGCCCCATCCACCTCCATCACTTTATACTTTATAATAATGAGTTAGCACGTACGTTCTGCTGCTGCGTTTAGAGGAAATAACTCTCCACACCAGCAGGCGGCGCTAGTCTGTATTCATCATTCAGAAAGGGGAACAGGAAGAGCGAGGACAGGGGATAAACAAGCTGTTATGATACGTACATGAAATAAAGCGGCGTCTGCCGACCATTTTCACACCACTCTCACTATCCACTTAGCTTCATTCCAGATGTTCATGTTGCTGTGAAAACATCTGGAATGATCAGATGAGATGAAGATGAAACATGAGGAGAGTCTTGACTTCACATGTTGACTTTCCTCACGTCCGTTTCTCTTCTCGTGCACTGATTCGTTAAAGCTGAACAGCCAATCAGAGGGATTTCTCTCACCGACGAGCTCCTCCGCCGAATCAACGGCTGAAAAACCTCCGACAGACGAGAGCTGACGGCTCCAAACTGTCGGACCGTCGGCTCGGTGTGTCAGGACCTTTAGACCGATGAAAGATGAATCTGACTAGAGTGGAACCGGACCCAAAATGGCCTCCACGTGCACGGCTCGATACCACTATAGGGTTGGAGAGGAAATCAATGGACCATCATGAGGTGGAGCTGCAGCTGAAACTCAGCGGAGGCAGAACGAGCGCCTGCAGGCGACTAAACTACCAGCTGCTCTCTCTCCCCCCCCCCCCCCCCCGACTCCAGCTCAGATACCGCGGTCCAATCTGAAGCTGTAAGGTTGCTCAGTCCGCCTCGGTCCGCCCACACTCTCTCTGCCCTGTCCTCCTCTTGGATGACGTCTTTCATTACACACCGGTCCCAAAAGTCAGAAAAACTTTTCAGGGTTTTCTATGAAGACAGTTTAAAACATGTTCTCTCTTCTGGCTTCGTTGGTGTTTGTCTCTGCTTGAGGAGGATCATGAAAGGTGGAACAGTCCGTGTCTCTGTTGCAATGAATGTGTGAAATTGGTTGTTTTAGTCCAGACGGCCGTCGATGTCGTCTGAATCTGCTCGTTACGACGCCACGCCGAAGCTTTGTGATGGAAATACTCAAACCAAAGACGCCGTGTTCTTTTGGCCAGAACCTTTCAACACATGGAGAAGTATTTTCTGCGTCTCCACCACGGCTGTGTGTGTCGGCAAGAATCTGTTGATACGATATGTATCACGATGCAGGGGTTACCTGTTATTGCAATTTGGTTATCTAATTTTTGGAAAACTGTCCTAGTATAAAGAACAAACCACCATATTCATAACATCTGAGTAAAACAAGTGAACTTTATTCTGCAATCAGAACAGAGATCTGCATTTGCATCGCTCACAGTCCCTGTAACATCCAACATCACAGCTCTACTCTGAGAGGACACGTCCACTGAGAGGACACGTCTCTTTGCCAATGAGTTCATCTTTGCATGTTAAATATGAATTAAAAATCAATATCAATAGAGTGTTTTGGAGAATCAGTTCACTATCACAAAACATAACATCGCAATATTTGACTTTTTCTATATTTTCTTACCTGATCTTCTGATCTAGAAGTTTGTTTCTCTTTCAGTTTCATTTTAAATCTGATAAATATGATTGCGTTTAGTTTCATCAGTCGTGGACTGACATGTGAGCAGAGAATCTGAACGGGGTCATTTTCACCTCGGGGAGGAAACTTAAACTCACTGGATTAAATCAGGAATCAGAGCTTCTACACATCAGATCTGTGTCACTCAGGACGGACAAATAGAAGAAATCAAATAACTTTATAGCTGCAAGAGTGAATGTTTGTCTCAGGAGATTCATCCAAACCTACAGATGATGCTTTCATGCAACACACACACACACGCACACACACACACACACACGCTGCTGTCCTGTTAACCCTGCAGTGTGCAGCCTCTTCCTGTCCCTCGTCTTAATAAGCTGCTCTCTGTGGCGTCACGGCCGTCAGTCGTCAGCACTAACAGGACCAGACAGCAGCGCTGACACGCTCTGCATAGGACGGACGCACACGCACATGCACACACGAACACGCACGCACATGCACGCATTATATCCTATGAATCTAAAAAAAAACCTGATGAATCCATTGGCATCGGTACGAAGGAGGTTAAATAACGCCCCAAACTAAATCTTGTCGAGGAAAAACTGTCGTCCATTTTCAAAGGGGTCCCTTGACCTCTGACCTCCAGATCAGTGAATATAAATGGGTTCTATGGGTACCCACGAGTCTCCCCTTTACAGACATGCCCACTTTATGATAATCACATGCAGTTTGGGGCAAGTCATAGCCAAGTCAGCACACTGACACACTGACAGCTGTTGTTGCCTGTTGGGCTGCAGTTTGCCATGTTATGATTGGAGCATATTGTTTTATACAACTCTGACCTCGGTTGCCGCTGACCTTTCAAAGCGCAACCAATGAGATAACTGGTGCAACTGTTGTTGTTGTCTAAAAACAATGAATGGCGTTCCTTTGCACATTCTTTGATGACCTGCGCTACGCGTTGCCTCTGTGAGGATCTGTGCTCTACCAACGTGTGCGTGTTCTGGACTTCATCACCAGTGTTCACGTCCACAATCTGCATCTGAGAGCTGGTTGATGCTGCGAGACGTCGTCGGCCTTCTGTTAACGCCATGAGTCACAAGCTGCTATTTCTGTCCAGGACAACATCAATGATGAGGTGACAGAGGCGGTCTGCTGCTTTCAGGCTTCAATCACTAACTGATCTCAGGTCAGCTCAGGACATAAAGCTTTAACCGGTCCTTTGATTCAACATGCTGAATCGGCTGAAACACTCGGACACACTGCAGAAACTAGACCGACAGACGCTCACCGACGATCCCAAACTGTCCGACGACCTTAACACGAACGGATTAGTAGATTTAATCAACAGAACTGTAAACTGAGTTTCTCCTCAAAGAATCACATAAAACACTTTAGAGCTGGTGTTTACCAGAGATGTGCTCAGAAGAGCCTCAGAAATAAACATTCAGCATCAAACAGCATGAAAAACGACTAATTGACAACAGAACCTTTAAGAGGGAGCAGCTCTACAGAAAAAAGACAAGATGTTTTAAACTCAAAGATGTAATCTGACGGGCACTAGAACGAGGGACTAAAGGATCCTCACTGTTTCTACTCTTTGCATTTCTTAATTTTTATATTATAGTATTTTATAGACATTGTCACATTTTGGTCCACAAATGAAACTTCTATATTAATATAAAATAAAATAATAATAAATAATTTAATAAAAGACATCAGGAAAAACATTTAAAAAATAACATCTACAAAATCCTAATATACAAAAAAATACAAAATACAAAACAAATATTTAGTTATTATATTAACAACCTATTTTATTGTACTTAATTTATATAATTTGATTCTATTTCATTGTTATTAATAACCTATTTTATTGTATTTAATTAAGATAATTTGCTTCTATTTTATTGTTGTTAATCACTTATTTTATTGTATTTAATTTATATAATTTGATTATGTATTATTATTATTAATCATTTATTTTATTGGATTTAATTTGCACAATTTTATTCTATTTTCTTGATATTTTTATTAAGCTAGTTTTTAACTTCACACTGTTTTACTACTGTTACTGCTATTATAGCTTTTAATTTAATTTTATTACATCTATATAATTTTACTGTCTTGCGTGCATCGGTCTCAAAGTATCACATTGTTAAATTGTTTTTGTCTTTTTTGTTGTTTTCACAGTTCTCGCTTGTTCTGCCTTACGCTCAGCTTCCAACATTTTACATTTGTGTTCATTTGATTTTAACACCAATTATTCAGCAGCACAGAGATCCAGGAAAAGCTGTGAAATTGCATTTCACCCTCGAGCTGCTGATCTCCTGAAAGCCTGTCCCGTCCCGCTGAATCACAGAAGTGCTGAGAGGCGTCGCTTTCAGGAAGCTGCTTCAGGATTTGATTTTTTGAGATCTCGGCTCAGATGTCAGACAGCAGGAGAGGGAGAGGGAAAGGCAGAGGGAGAGGGAGAGGGAGAGGGAGAGGGAGAAGGAGAGGGAGAGGGAGAGGGAGAAGGAGAGGGAGAGGGAGAGGCAGAGGGCCGGAGAGGCCGGAGAGGAGAGCAGGTGGAGGTAAATGATTAAGTATAGTTGTGAGTTCATTTCCTCGGCTTCGTTTCTTCTCGTCCAGCAGCAGAGATCCGTCTCTCTGACAGCAAACGGAGGAGGAGGGTGGGGGGGTGTGATGAGGAGACGGACTCACACACATCCATTAATAAAAGCCTTTCACTGGACCGATCACATGTCGTCTCTCTCAATCTTCGTTCGTCACTTTCCCTCCTTCGTTCCTCCCATCTCATCTCTCCAGCAGTCACAACAGAAGGCGGCGGATGGCTTCGGGGGGGAGGGCCTCATCATTTACTCTCTATATGAAGAAGAGGACAGCAAAGCACTATGGGAGGGCGGTGGAGGCGGTGATGTTTGGAGCCGCTGGCAACCTTCAAGTCTTATTTTCAGTGTGGAGCATCGTTTCTATCGGTTATGAGAACATTTTATTTTAGAGCTGAAATCGCGACACAGATTGATAAACGGGGCGAGCAGCCGGCTAATCAACCGTTAACTGAATCAGCTAAATCTGATCATCTGGAAGTGAACAAACACGTCTGTCGGACTAGAACAACTAACGCCCATCAGCCCAACATGATGAGAAACAACTCAAACATCATTAGTTTTACATCACTGAACAAATCGATTAATCAAACTACACAATTTAGATTCTAAATTGGAAATCATCTTCCGTTCTCAGTCATCACAAACAAAAGCAAGATCAGCAATGATTTTATTTCTCTCACGTCAGAAGGAAACTACGGCTGGACTCAAGAAATGTAACCGACACATTACATCACAAACACTAACACTAGTGACATTTGCATTTTGGAACATGACCCAGCAAACTGAAGCACTCGGGACTAGGCAGGCATGATGGGAAATGTGGGCCGTCCCCGTCGCTACGATACTCAGCTGCACCTCCTGCATGCATGTGGCATTTTACACTGCATGACTTCCATCTGTTGATCTTTACCAATCAAGACTCCATCGTCTAACAGCGGCATGTTTAAATCAAAAGTCAAATCGAATGGTGGATTTGGAGAATCATGACACCTCTAGTTTCCAAGTGGTATTATTGTTGCTGTCACAAAAGACGACCGGATCGCGCTAAATTTTCCTCAGAGCCTATACAACTACAACTACTACACACAATACAAGACACACGCTGTTCTGCGTCCGTCATTTTCCTCTACGTGGAACAGTAACTGAAGAACTTCCATTCATACTCTTTAGTAACTGTGGATAGCTGCTGACAGCTGCTGGGGGGGGGGAGTGCTTTCCTCTTCCTGTTTTGGTTGAACAATATTTGACGCTAGGGCTGAACTAACCATTATTTTAATTGTCAATTATTTTCTGGATTAATGGATTAGTTGTTTGGTCTATAAAATGTCAGAAAATGGTGAAAAATGTGGATCAGTGTTTCCTAAAGCCCGAGACGACGTCCTCAAAGGTCTCAAAGATATTCAGTTTATTATCATAAAGTCAGAAAATATTCACATTTAAGAAGCTGCAATCAGAAATAAATACTCAAATCGATTATCAAAATAGTTGACGATTAATTTAATAGTTGACAACTAATCCATTAATTGTTGCAGCTCTAGTTGATGCTCTTCCTTTGTGCCGTAAACGGAGGCTTCATTTTCCCGGGAGATCAACAGAAAAACATGGTGAAAGTGAGTCATTATTCTATAGCTGCTACTTTATGCAATCCACATTGACTTCATGATGACAAGTTAAAGCAAAAAACATGTCTATTGCCTCTTTAATGGACACTAGTCTAATAATAGTATGGATTATTGTTTACCTAAGAACTGCCGTGGATGATCCTCAGTGGGTTCAGAACCAGAAATACTTCTTCTGTCCACGAGGAGAGAGTAATCTGGATTCAGACTGCCCACAGGCCAGCGACAGAATAAACCTTTTTATCACATTCAGACTACAGTAAAACTCAAACAGCTTCTCTCCAACCGCACCACAAATCCCAAGAGTTTCTTTTGAAGAGAGAAACTTGTATTTATTGTTGATGAACTCTCTTCCAGTCAGAGAGCAGCAGCCTCACAGCGCTACGGTTATAAAAGGTTCTGGCAACGTTCACTATTCACTGGAAGTGTTTGTATTTTACAGTAACAGTTATGTGCCCTTGGAAACCTCCAGGTCAGCAGAGAACTAGTCACAAAACATGGTTTTCAAAACGTCCCCTCATCTCAGGAGGTCAGTTGGTGAGAAGAGTTATCCGAAAAATAGAAAAACTAAATGGAAATTCCCTTAAAGCACAACCTTTGATCCAAATGAGAGAAACAGGATCATCCCATCAACAAAACTCACACAAGACTGAAACCTGCCGTCACTTTGACATTCATTAACCAGCCGAATGTTGCATCAACACCAAGAACAAAGTGCATTTTCACCTCAATCCACTCGCACGAGATGCAGGATAGGAGGAGGAGCTCGTATCCATGGATACCAACAACTTCTCTTTCCTCCATTTCCTCCGTCAACCATGGAAGAAATAACCACTCTCACTTCGTACATGCACGGTGGTGCAGTGGTTAGCACTGGCGCCTCACAGCTAGAGGGTTGCAGGTTCGAATCCGGCTTGGGACCCTTCTGTGTGGAGTTTGCATGTTCTCCCCGTGTTAGCGTGGGTTTTCTCCGGGTACTCCGGTTTCCTCCCACAGTCCAAAGACATGCAGGTTAGGTTAATTGTGGACTCTAAATTGCCCGTAGGTGTGGATGTGAGCATGAATGGTTGTCTGTCTCTTTGTGTCAGCCCTGCGATGGACTGGCGACCTGTCCAGGGTGTACCCTGCCGTCGGCTGGGATCGGCTCCAGCCCCCCCGCGACCCCTAACGGGATAAGCGGTTGCAGATGGATGGATGGACTTCGTACATGTTGGTGAAGTCCCAGATATGTCAGTCTGTGGTTTCTGCTCTCTGGACAGATGTGATGGACTATCGTAGCTCTGGGTGACCACAGACACATACTAGATTTATTTATCCTCTTCTGATTGAACAACGTCAGGACGTCAGTGAGGAGAGGAGCACGATCTCAACGCTGAGAGGCTTAGGCTCAGAGGCTTTCACCACACAGAGACACGCCAATTCCACGTCTATTCGCATTTTTATATGTAATCTCGCCGCGTAAAAGGTTTGCTTTGTGCTTAGTGTGAACGTACCGTTTTAATACATTGACTTTCTGCTGAGATTCTTTTATCAGTAATGTTTGTGATACGAGCAGGAAACTAGGAATGGGTTGTGATTTTAGATTTTTCAAACAGTCGTTAAATTATAAAAAATCTAATAGTTTATGTGACTATTCGTCCCGTATGTTTCCCTTGTATTAGCCGTCGCAGGCGCTGCCTTGTAGGAACGTTACTACCGGTAAAACGTCAAGGCGTTGCAATTGGCTCAATTTCAGCGAGTGTAGACCAGATTTTACTGGTGCATGATCAACTGAGAAGCAACACACAGATTATTGATCTGAAACCACACTATTATTATAAATACTGTGTTAATATGTGGTCAGATATTAATACACATGTGGTCGGTCCATAACGTTGGGCTTTATTTCACCTCTGGACCCCTCAGGGCAGAAAACTGTCCCTCTCCTGAGAACACAAACTAATTAAAACACCGAGCCTCCGGACCTCCGGCCTCCCAGCGGCCCAGTCGACCCTACCGCCACATCACGTGACCTCTGATGTTTGTCATCTGTCCAATCAGAGCAGAGGAAGGGGTCAGAGGTCACGGGATTAGGCATGTGGGAGAGCGAGGCATTGTGGGTGAATGCCCTGCGGTCATGTCAGGTCACCTCGCTGTGGAACCCGTGGAGGGGGAGAGCGTGTGGCTGTCACCTTGTAAAAGCTCATTACACGTCTTACAGGTCATCTGCAGCCGCGAGCAGAGAACATCAATCAGTCAGAGGAGACGGCTTTCTGCACACAGCTTCTCTGCAGCGGGGCAACACGGGGAGTTAACCACAGGAGGACGGACACACACACACACACACACACACACACACACACACACACACACACACACACACACACACACACACACACACACACACACACACACACACACACACACACACACACACACACACACACACACACACACACACACACACACACACACACACACAGCATCTCTGCAGCTCTTTAGAGCATTTCAGCCTCTTTTAGCTCCTAGTTTTGTCTTTTTCTAGCTCATTTCCTGTCCGGTTCAGTCTCAGCTGATTTCATCACCCACGCTCTGATAGACTTTAGCTACTCTAGCAGCTCCGACAGACACAGTTAACTGTTCTCTCCAGATCCATACAGTGCAGTCAGACAGTATCGGGGCGCTGCTGTGTGACAGTGATTTATCGCCGTACTCCACAACTTCAATTTAAAAGTGAGGTACTTCTCGTACAAGGTTAAAGAGTAGAACGGTGCAGGACTTTTTATACTCAGTCCAACAACTAAAGGACTTCACTTCAAAATGCCCATAAAGCTGAGATAGGAAGTCTTCAACCACAAGGTGAAACATGACACCTCAAACAGTTATGGCTGCGTTGTTTTGACATGTGACCTCTTGAAGTTGCTAAAGTAATAGTCTCAGATAGGCTGGACCTTTCTCTGCAGCGCTCTGTCAAAAAACACTCTTTAAACCAATCACAGTGGTGTTGGGCGGCGCTGAGCACGGGCTGACGCCACGGTGACCTTGCAGAAACAGATTAGTGCAGATAGCAGAGGGGGAGGAGAATGTCAGTTACTGACGACATCCTGGGAGTCAAACTACGCTTGCTCAGAAGCAAAGTGTCAGACATTTCCACAGCGCACATCTGGGCTGTTGAAATAACCACATATCTGCATCACTGCGCTGTTGACACGCCAACCGCAGGGGATGGAACAGCTATGAACACTTATTTTTCTTTTGTGAATTCTTTGCAATGGGAGCGTTGTGTATTTACCAGCCTGCACGGTCGCACTGAATGCCGTATGAATGACACAGTAATTCACAAGTCATTTAACGTGCAATAAGAGCGCCTTTGCTTTTGCCGTGTCATTTGTACGCCGTGTAGTCTGTACGGACTGCAATGTAAACAGAAATATGCTACGCTCAGAGCGTCTAGTGACGTCGAGTAGAAAGAGAGAAAGACAGCTGACGGTGGGCGGAGGGGAGGTGGATGGGTCCAACAAACACAGGACTTTCAACCAGGAGACTGGTTGTGGTGTCGAGTTATTTTGAAGTTACACTTGTGACGTTTTTTCCGTACTTCTGTTACGTTGTTTCTGTACGTATTTCTAAACAGAACCCAGCGTCTCAGCTGAAATGAACGCTACGCCTCGTTGCTCTTCTGTGTTCCGCATTTAACAATAAACGAGTATTAGTATAGTATCTATAAAGCTTATTTTTACAGCACTAAAATCAGGATAAATAAAGAAATTTGAAAAAAAATAAACACCAGGACAGCCCTAGTTTACATCCCGTCTCCTACCAACAGCTTCATGTCACCATGACTACAGTCTTTCCCTCTCCTTTGTAGAGTGGTTGTTGCCTGATCTCGATAAAAAACCTTTAACATAGGAGGTGGCAAATCTGAAAACACTCTTATGAATAACATTTGTAACATCAAAGATGTGAGACTTCTTGGTTTGTGGACTACGGGGTTTGAAGCCTTGAGTTTGGCATTTTGGTCGTCACCATCTTGGTTTGTTGCGACCAGAAGTGACACGAGAGGGATGGAGCTAAGTACAACCGAACGCTCCCGGAGCTGCGGAGCGTACTCGGGGCACTCGAACGAAAGACGATCTAGAGATTGCATATTTTGACCCTAATAAAGATCACGTTTATTTTTCATTTGCCCGAACACAGAGTTTAGTTTACCCAAGGCAAGCATTAATGTTGAGCCCGGATTCAGATCCTGAAATTAGCAATAGTGCAATATGAAAATACTCCATTATGAATAAATGTTGTGAAAATGGCCCCTGTGAGTATTATACTATTATATAATATGTTATTGAATTATTACTACTGAAGCATTAATGTGGAGGCAGAATGATTTGGGATAGAAGAGACAGTGAACCGACCTAACAAGACTCCACAGATACTAACCTCAGAGCGTCCTGCTGGATGTTACTGCTGTATGTACTGGTGTATATACTACAGTAGTGGAGCTGCAGGTTACACAGGAACCACACGTCATCTAGTTTATCAAGTGGAATATTCTTGTTGGAGATGTTTGGTTAAATTGGGATGGAAACGCCTCCAGAAGCCGCCTACACACACACACACACACACACACACACACACACACACACACACACACACGGCTGAACACACGGAGCTAATTCTAGCAGCCGTTTCCATGTGTTGTGATGACACGCCGGCGGTGGATCCTCTCAAGCTGCTCTGACTTCAGAGGCCGTTTATTCCCAAACTCTAATAATCTGCTGCAGCCGGAGCCGGAGTGAAGGAGTGAAGGAGTGAAGGAGGCGGATCACACGGCGCTGCCTCTTCTTATCTTATCTTGATCAAAAACAAAACGCCTCGGACTGCTTCTGTTAACACGACGCTCTGACCGAGTGCTTCCCAAACCACTCCGTGCTTTTTGTGCAGTTGTAGCAGCGTGCAGGAGAACGCAGCGCGCTCTGTGTCGAGTCGACGCTGTGGAGATTGTGTTTTTAAAGTTGGATGAAGGCTAATCTAAAGCAAAGCGCTTTTGTTAAAGGGAGAGTGGAAGACAGTGGAAGGAAAGCAGGAGGAAACAGAACAGAACTCTCCACCTGGTGCAGGTTTAGAAGAGATGTGTTCATACAGGCCCAACGGTCTGTCTGCTGCATCAGAAACAGTCCTGATGAAAGGTGATCCTCTTCATCAGAGGAAGGACAGTTGACTACTAAACCCACCAGCTACTGTAGTCTTCATCCTTGAAGCCTTTTCTCTTATAAAACCAAAACCTACTGACAGAAAACACTTGAGATAAAGCAGAGATCTCATGTATGAGGTGCTAGTCCTCTGGTTCTCATACTGGTGGGTTACAGGGGGACGATAAATCCGTCAGGCCCGGCTGCTATTCCATCTATCGAGGGTTGTAGAGGGATCAAGTTGTAAAGCTAGAGTGAAGATACTGGTATCATATGAAACTAGAAAACCTGATGAATCCATCGGTACCCACCATGTACTGTATGCCATTTTGAACAGATAAAAAATGTGTGATTAATTTACAATTAATTGTGATTAACTATGGACAATAATGAGATTAAGTGTGATTCAATACTGTATCGATTGACAGATAATACACCGATAATATACACTGATCAGCCGTAACATTCAGACCACTGAGAGATGAAGTGAATAACATTGATTATCTGGTTACCATGGCACCTGGCAGTGGGGGGAGGTGGGGATATATTAGACAGCAAGTGAACATTTTGAACTTTGTGTTGGAAGCAGAAAAAATGGGCCAGCATAAGGATGTAAGCGACTTTGACAAGGGCCAGATAGTGCTGTCTAAACGACGGGGTCAGAGCATCTCCAGAACTGCAGCTCTTGTGGGATGTTCCCGGTCTTCAGTGGTCAGGATCTACCAGAAGTGGTCCAAGGAAGGAGAACCGGTGAACCGGCGACAGGGTCAGACCCGAGGCTCATTGATGCACGTGGGGAGTGAAGGCTGGCCCGTGTGGTCTGATCCAATAGAAGAGCTACTGGAGCTCAAACTGATGAAACAGTTCATGCTGGTTCTGATAGAAAGATGTCAGAACGCACAGTGCATTGAAGTTTGTTGTGTATGGAGCTGCGTAGTTGCAGACCGGTCAGGGTGCCCCACGCTGACCCGTGTCCGCCGCCAAAAGCGCCTACAATGAGCATCAGAACTGGACCACGGAGCGATGGAAGAAGGCGGCCCGGTCTGATGAATCACGTTTTCTTTTACATCATGTGGATGGTGACGAGTTGGAGGTGTTGACTCGGCCTCCAGATTCTCCAGATCTCAATCCGATGGAGCGTCTGTGGGATGTGCTGGACAAACAAGTCCGATCCACGGAGGCCCCACCTCGCAACTTACAGGACTTAAAGGATCTGCTGCTGACGGCTTGGTGCCAGATACCACAGCAGACCTTCAGAGGTCTAGAGGAGTCCAGGCCTCCTCGGGTCAGGAGGAGGACCTACTCAATATTAGTCAGGTGGTCATATCTGAAACGGTAGTTTTCTTTTTCTTTCTGCCTGTCCTCTGGAACAGCTCAATGTTTTTGTGCACAATCTTGTGTTATATTGAAAATCTATAAATAAAGTGGAGTGAAAGAAGCTCTAATGTATTCAGTCGTTGAGACCAGAACTGTTTGAATCGTTAACAACATGTTGATAGAGATTCAGAGGTCTGGATGAACCTCTATTTTTTGCAAAAAACACCATATTTAACAAGCATCAATCAGATTCTTTAAAGCAGACTTTAATAAAAGCCTTGCAGTATTGATTTTTCCATCATATTCCTTCTTTTCTCCTCTGAATCAGCCTCAAAATGCTTCAAGCACACATTAATAATTTCCACCGCAGCTTCAAAAACTCCTGAAGCAGAAAACGGAGAAAGACCTTGAGAAGAAAAACAACCTTAAATGACTTATAAAGCCAATTAACAGGACGCCATCGTTATCAGATGACCTTTGTGTTGGACCAGGTGTTTCCTAACGAGTTGAACTCTTCTCATGTCTCTCAACGAAGCAACAGAATAATCAGAAAACCAAAGAGATCACCACCAACAACACGCCTCTGTATCCACCACCAGCATGTTCCTGAACACGTTACCCGTTATCGTCTTGATACGGCTGATTTAACACTTCACATGCAGTCGATAAAACCTCGTCACACACTCCCACACACACTGAGCAGAAGAGACGGAGTGAGGAGAGAACGAGTGGCGTTTCAAACAAGAAGAAACAGAAACAGAAAAGCAGCATTTGTTCCTCACCAGATTGGCAGATGTAACTCCCAGCGAGGGGGAACCGTGACGGAGAAGCTGCTCAGTCGAAGTCGACGACTCCAACGGGAACCTCCGGAGAAAATCCAGCCTGCAGATGAATAAATAGAAACAGGTATGAGATGACAGCGTGGCGTGACAGGAAGATTACTCGTCAGATAAAAACATATAGAAGATGTCAAATAAAAGAATGTGTCTAGAGAGAGACGGAGAGCTTTCTGTTGAGCTGCACAGAGAAAGTGCTGAATATCAAAGCAGAGGATCAAGTGAAGTGTCAGTCAAACAGAGAAAGCTGCCGTCATTAAAGACACATCACAATTCTTAAATCTCGTCTCAGGTGTTGTTGTTGCCATCATTAGCTCTCATCACCGTGTTTCTGCTTCACCTGTCAATCAAACACGGCAGACTGGGATCGGCATGTTTTCAACTTCCTGTTTCTAATATAGCCGGAGGCGACTGTTCAAAACTGAAACTAAAACTAAAATAAGCAGAAAAGAAATAGTATGGTGAACTGAAACTAAATAAAGACGACATCCCGTCAGAGAAACTCAAACTGAACGGAAACTTTGGTGACACTGAAGCACAGAAAGTGATCAGAACTTGACCTTCAGGGAGACGGCGTTATGTCACCAATGCTTCACATCGGACACTAAAGTAGCGCTGAGATGAAACATTAAACATCATGGCCCGTCCTACACAGATCTCATCCATTGATTCTGTAAGTATATGTAGTATGGCAGTACAATTATGACCAAAATGATAATCACGATTATTTATAGATGTTAGGGACAAAATATTTTGATTGCATTTTCACATTTAAAGGGACTGTTTGTAACTTTGTAAGCGTATAAATGTACCGGGTCGGGACACATGCGCGCTCGCGTGTGGCCAGAGCCTCGTCTCCTCTGCCTGCTCGCCTTCACTCAGACAGCGAGCGCGTTCTCGCTCCACCTCTCACATGCATGCTGCTCACTCCACACTGCAGAAGAGTTAGTTTAGCTCTGAGAATATCTAGTGAATGTTCAGTGGACGTTTGTGCAGAAATAACTGCTGCAGCTCCTCCAGAGAGAAACGTTACCGTCTCCCTCCTGCGCCTGCAGAGAGACACCGGGTGCCGTAATGTTCAGATGTTTTCCAGACTGCCATCCTATACCAAGGACTTCCTTTTAAAGTAAGCTGGACAGTCACTGATTTGTATTGTTATTTGACCACTCTGAAAACGAACTAAACCTAAACTACAATGTGTTATATAAACTAACTAAACCTAAACTATAATGTGTTATATAAACGAACTAAACCTAAACTATAATGTGTTATATAAACTAACTAAACCTAAACTATAATGTGTTATATAAACTAACTAAACCTAAACTATAATGTGTTATATAAACTAACTAAACCTAAACTACAACGTGTTATATAAACTAACTAAACCTAAACTACAATGTGTTATATAAACTAACTAAACCTAAACTATAATGTGTTATATAAACTAACTAAACCTAAACTACAACGTGTTATATAAACTAACTAAACCTAAACTACAATGTGTTATATAAACTAACTAAACCTAAACTACAACGTGTTATATAAACTAACTAAACCTAAACTACAATGTGTTATATAAACTAACTAAACCTAAACTATAATGTGTTATATAAACTAACTAAACCTAAACTATAATGTGTTATATAAACTAACTAAACCTAAACTACAACGTGTTATATAAACTAACTAAACCTAAACTATAATGTGTTATATAAACTAACTAAACCTAAACTACAACGTGTTATATAAACTAACTAAACCTAAACTACAACGTGTTATATAAACTAACTAAACCTAAACTACAACGTGTTATATAAACTAACTAACCCTAAACTACAACGTGTTATATAAACTAACTAAACCTAAACTACAACGTGTTATATAAACTAACTAAACCTAAACTACAACGTGTTATATAAACTAACTAAACCTAAACTACAACGTGTTATATAAACTAACTAAACCTAAACTACAACGTGTTATATAAACTAACTAACCCTAAACTACAACGTGTTATATAAACTAACTAAACCTAAACTATAATGTGTTATATAAACTAACTAAACCTAAACTACAACGTGTTATATAAACTAACTAAACCTAAACTACAATGTGTTATATAAACTAACTAAACCTAAACTATAATGTGTTATATAAACTAACTAAACCTAAACTACAACGTGTTATATAAACTAACTAAACCTAAACTACAATGTGTTATATAAACTAACTAAACCTAAACTATAATGTGTTATATAAACTAACTAAACCTAAACTACAACGTGTTATATAAACTAACTAAACCTAAACTACAACGTGTTATATAAACTAACTAAACCTAAACTACAACGTGTTATATAAACTAACTAAACCTAAACTATAATGTGTTATATAAACTAACTAAACCTAAACTACAACGTGTTATATAAACTAACTAAACCTAAACTACAACGTGTTATATAAACTAACTAAACCTAAACTACAACGTGTTATATAAACTAACTAAACCTAAACTACAACGTGTTATATAAACTAACTAAACCTAAACTACAACGTGTTATATAAACTAACTAACCCTAAACTACAACGTGTTATATAAACTAACTAAACCTAAACTACAATGTGTTATATAAACTAACTAAACCTAAACTACAACGTGTTACTGTATATAAACACAGTCTGAAAGAAAGACAGATCCTTTTTCAGAGCTTCAGAAACATGTTTGCAAATTCACAGATCTGTTACTCAAACTGGATTTCCTGCTTCATCTTCCCTCTTCCCTCCAGTATACTGACAAAACAACCTACCAGTCTCTGTGTTTTAGAACACGGTGCTCTTTCCAGAGCTGCTAACCTTTGGGGCTTTTACAGCAGCATTAGCAGCCACTTCTCAGTCGCAGCATGAGATGGATCTACTGTGGCTGATTTACAGATACAGAGGCTGAACGTACCGTGATTCATCTGAGACTCAGACATTAAGAAACACAACAAGCCTGTCATGTACCAGAAGACAGACGGGAATTATGCTAATTAGCTCAACAGACTTATAGTGAACGCTCAGTAGGCCGATCAATCATGTTGTTAATTTAAGCCATGAAATACACCTTATAGGAAGTCTTGATGCTCCAGCATGAAACCATATTCTAGTGTGATAGAAACAGTTCTCCCAGTTTGGTGAGGAAGAACTCGACTGGTCTGCACGGAGCTCTGACCTCTAACCCATCCGACACCTTTAGGATGAACTGGAACGCCGACTCTGGCCTGTGAGCCAGAACTGATCACCAACATCAGTAGTTTCCATTCAACTGTCAGGCACATTTTGAAATGCCGCAATGAAGAAACGTGAATTAGACGCGTTTCCATCAACTGGTTTGGAGCGAATAAACTCGGCTACAGTGTTATTTGGTCAGTGGTTGGTGCTGTTGGCGACACGTGGCTGTTATCCGCCAGTAAACAGAGTAGAAGAAGAAGTAGAGGTTGCAAACCAGGAACAGAAGAAGTCTCCTCGGTCATCTATCCATCTACGAGAGGAAAATGGAGAGAAGATTTCCGGAATTTGTTTCAATAATCGTTCTTTTATGTCCGCCAGTATTGGCCTGTTTCATATCTGGAGATGAAGACAATATAAATATATAAATATATATGTGAGAAGACGCTGACAGCAGAAACAGCTGATTGGTAATGTGAGTTCAATGTTCACTACTTCAGGATGAAGTCAGCGGAGACGTTTCCACGTCCTGTTTAGCACATCAACTCCTTTTTAGACAAAGAAATAACACCTCAAGCGAGCATAAAAACTTTTGTCCATTTGAGAAAGTTTTATCGAATGTTGCCGTTTCCATAAAGCTTTTCTAAAATATGTTATAAAAAACAACTATTCCTACGTTTCTGCTTAGCGTCCGCGCTACTCCGGCGTTTTCGAGACGCTGCTGACGTTGTTTTAGTTTTAAAACTCCAGGATTGTATTTTAGTCTGGACCAACAGAAACGGAGACCTTTGAAAACGAAGACGCAGACGCCCACGTTGGCTGACTGATTGGGTCTTATCACGGATGTATAAAGAGAACTGGATCCAGCGTTGGAAGTGGGCTCCCATTCATTCCTATGAGAGTGTCTCAGTGGTGCATGAAGCCCAAATGGCTCGACTGCCGAGTGATAAAGTACCCGAATCATCCGGCGATCTTCCTCATCCATCGGGTCCGTAGAGCAGGCGCAGTAGTGTTCCCTTTAACTCCTCCTCCCAGCCCGCGCTCCAGCCTCGGTCTGGGTCTCATTCACATGAACGGAGGAAGGGAAATAACTCTGGATTCAGCTATTACCGGTTTTACAACTTTTAGGACCTGATGATTTAAATAAGGACTATTAGAGTGTTCATACTGGGGAGTTGATTCAACTAAAATACATGATCCTCTGAGTTACAGACGTCTCTTTCCCAATGGAAGTCTATGGGGAAAAGTCTTTTTGGGCCAAATGGCATCACGTGACGGACACGGATGTTGTAGTAACGCCGTTTGGCCGCTATGAAAGTTGTGATAAACGACCGGCGCTCTTCCTGGAGGCTTGGGTCTTCCCTGATTCACGTGAACCTTTTCCTGAAGAAAACAAACGACATCAACCTCCAGCAGTTCATTCCAACATGGATAACGAGTTAGGAGCGTTGCTGACCTCGTTGTCTCTGCTAGCAGCTGTTGAGCAGTTAAATCCTACATGTTATAATGATGCTACTGACTACATGCTCAGGAGGAAAGCTGTTATCGGAGTGCTTTGCATCAGTTCCCGTGTCCAGCGCTGCTTCCTGTTTCATGTGATATGCGTTTTCAGGCGTGGTAGTATGGACGGAGATTCGTTCTGAAACATCCCTAAAACGCTCGTATTAGTGTGGATGTAGCCTCCAACCCTAACCCCCCCCCCCCTCTCATTGCTGAGAGGAGGAGAAGAAGTGTAGTTGAAGCTTTGAACCCCCACTCCCCCACCTCCAACCAAATCCCCCACCTCCAACCAAATCCCTCCCCGAGTCCCTAAACTCATCTAAAAATCTCTCTCATCTCAGCTCCTCCCTCTCACTTACCCCCAGCAGCAGCGGCGGCAGCGGCAGCAATAACAGCAGCAGTAGCAGCAGTAACGGCGGCAGCGGCAGCAGCAGCAGCAGCAGCAGCAGCAGCAGCAGCGGCGTCCTCGGCTTTTTGTGGGCTACAATACTGAGAATTCAACATTTCACAACCTACATTCATCCCGACGTCTAACATGACGCCTGCTGCTGCTGCTGCTTTCACAACAAACATGTAGAGACTGTAACCAACAACGCTGAGATGTAGAATAAATGTTCCTTTTTTCCAGCTGAACTGCAGCGTATGTTCTCAGGAGAGAGAGAAGACAACCTGAACAAACTATGGAGGAAGACTTCACAACACGCTGCCCATTAGATGATCTACAGATAATACACCATGATGTCATCTTGAGTTCCCACCTTAAAGTCTTAGATTGTTCTATAAATCAAGTGCTTCTTGATTGGACTAAATCTACTTTACTTTCTTGTTTCAAGATACTTATTTCTGGACATTTACTGCACTGGAAATGACTTGTTAAAACAGTGACTGGTGTCAATCACCCAGTGCATTCTGGGACACTGAGGACCAGGTTTTATCCTACAAATTTAGACAAAACAGGACTGTGTTTCTAAGAAGTGTCGACCTTTACTCGGTCATGAAATGCAGAGCTTGAGGACAGTGGTCCGTCGGACAGTTTGGGGTTGTCGGTGAGCGTCTGTTGGTCTAGTTTTTGCGGTGTGTCCCGCATCATCGGCTCTAGTCTGCCCCAGTTCATCTTAAACCAATCAGTGCACGAGAAGAGAAACAGAAGTGATCAGTTCACTGGAGAAAGAAGACAATAACTTGTGCATATCTCCCATGTCTTTGCTGGCACAAGGACACTTCCCTCGGTCTTTCGTGCACATGTGTACTCTTATTAAACCCATTGAAGTTTACGTTTGGACTCAGTAACACAGACACATGTCTGATGGATGAATAGATGAGATCAGATAATCACATTTCTCCTTTCAGCCTCACTCTACTGCTGGAATCAGAGTACTGACGCTCATGTTAATGAAGACACAAAGAGGACAAAGAGAGAGAAGTGTCCGTCTCCCTCCCACTGAGTCGGGGTGTGTTAGAGGTGGATGACCGTCCGTCCCCCCCCCTCCATCCTTCCCCCAGGTCGTATAGAGCTTTAATGGCTGCTGTTGTCTCAGACTATGAGCCAATCTGGCCGTGCTCCTGGAGCCATCAGAGGGCTGTTAGCACACAAACAGCAGCAGCTCTCCCGCTATCAGCTGCAGTAAAACCCACCCCCCCTCCTTGATGTGGATGCAGATTAGACTGTCGGCATGCGGGGTGAGGCGTCGTCACAGGCCTCTGGCTCTGGCATCGGGCTCCGGGGGCAGGGTTTGGTGGCTCTTCTGACGGGCATCACGTCGCCTCGCTGTGTTCTGGACGAGCTGCAGAGACGAGCCGCCATCTGGACGGAGCGCAGCGAGCGCCGGGGAGGACAGAATAAAAGACAAGACTCTCTTTTTGTTGCTTCACTCCTCCTCCCATCTGCCTCTCCGTCCCCCCTCCGTCCCCCCCACAGAGCAGCGCTACCTTCCCTAAAGTCCACTTTAATGAGCTCAGCCTACAGACTCTGAGTCGTGTTTTACTGGTAACAGTCAGGAAGTCTCTGTGACAACAAGACATCACGTCCAGGTCATCCAGTTGCTTCTGAATACTTCAGCGTATCATAAAAGGTTTCTGCTTCATGTCAACTCACCTAAAAACATCCAGCTGCTTCATTATAAACTACAGCACACGGACAAAAGTGTGTAGACATGTGACCTATCCTTTATGTGATGGTTCATTAACGTGCTGCTCCATCAGCCTCCACTCTTCTGGTTCCAGAGGACACATCCCTGCACATGTAGGCAGTGGTATCATTATGAAATGTAGGATTTAACTTCACAACAGCTGCTAGCGGAGACAACGAGGTCAGCAACACTCCTAACTCCATGTTGGAATTAACCGCCCGTGGTCGAGGCTGATCAGGGAAGGACGCGTCATGACTGATGAGACCCAATCAGGAAAGCCAACGTGGGTGTCTGCATCATCGCTTTTTAAAAGGTCTCCGTTTCTGTCCGTCCAGACTAAAACACAACCCTGGGAGTTTTAAAACTAAAACAGCGTCAGCAGCGTTTTCAAACGTCTCCGTTTTAGTGGTTCGAAAACGCCGGAGTAGTTCGGACGATAGACAGAAACATAGCGAGAGTTATGCGTTTCAAAACTAAACGAACATGAGAATTGCTGCTAGCAGAGACAACAAGGTCAGCAACGCTCGTAACTCGTTATCCATGTTAGAATGAACCGCTGGAGGTCGACGTTGATGTCGTTTGTTTCCTTCTGGAAAAGGTTCACGTGATGCGGCGTGATGATTAAAACCAGAGTTGCCAAGTCTGCGTATTATAAGTGATGTTGGGTTAGTCGCGGTTTGCGTTTTTTGGGGCTTGATGTAAAGTGTAGTTGCTTATTTGTGCTCCTGTCTCTCTCCTCTATACCGTTAGTCTAGTTTGTCCTGTTGCAGGATCCATACACAACCCCCAAATACAATCATTTAAAAGGTTTTAAGCATTAAGTTTAGTTAACAAGAAACATGTAAAGTTACAAGATAAAAATGGATGCAAAAATACAATGAAATGCATTCAATCTAAAATAAATTCATTCATAGTGTATATATGAAATGATGAAGAGGCCGCCTCTCTCTCTCATATTGAGGTCGGTAGGTAAGGTCGCTTGTTTTGGGCTTTTTTTGGGGGGAGAGTTGCTTCTTTTGGGCTCGTTTCTACAGACCTGGTTGCTTGTTTCTCTCGTGAGATCTGGAAACACTGACCCAGACTCTTAAAATGAAAACGGCGTCAGCAGCGTCTTCAAACGTCTTCAAACGTCTCCGTTTTAACGCCGGAGTAGTGTGGACACTAGACAGAAACGTAGCAAAAGTTATGTGTTTTATAACGAAGACGTCTTATTGTGGATGTCGCCTCAGAGGAGAGACTCACGATCACTGAAATATACACATTTATATTGATATTTAAACTGGAGTTTATGCTGCTGTAGGAGGACACAGATCAGCAGGTGATGAGGAGAAGAAGCGTCCAAGTTAAAGATCCATGGTCCTTTTATAATCCCAGTTATACCTGGATTATTTACCTTTTCTTTTATTAAATGTTACTTTTAATATATATGTTGAATATCGATAAATTGCTGAAACTAAAAGTGATGTAATTCTGCAAAGTAGGCAGCGTTTTAAACAACCAGTAACCGCAGCTCAGACTCTAACACACACACACACACACACACGCACACGCACACGCACTCAGATATCCACTCTGCATGCACGATTAACCCATCGACTGGCTCTCTCTGCTGCTTCAGTAGCTGGTGGAGGATTTTTGGAGCGAAGCGCTGGAGAATAATGAGGTTATCACAGCATCGCTCCACGCTTCATTACCCCCCCCTCAGCTCCCAGATATCCCAGCCACACCATCGCCACACCAACACCACCACACCAACGCCACCACCGCCGCCACACCCAGGACCCGCTGACTGAGCTCAGGCCTGGATGGGCGGGGAGAATTATCCAGCTCAACACTCACAAACTGTAACACATTAAACCATGACGTACAGTTCTGCTTTTACAACCTTCACTCCAACATTTGATTTTGAGCGTGATGTATTTTGGTAAATGTGTCGCTGTGTAAATACGGTGCGTCTAATTTGAAGGATAAATAAGATCAAAATACTAAAAGGAGCCACAGAAAGCCAGAGGGGTTCAGCACAACAGCTGTTTACATCCTGAGATAACCGGGCCAAGTTCCAGGTGCCAACGTCGGTCCACAGCTGGACAACAACTGGCCCAAGTGCTGCATGCTTCTCAGCCCCACTTTGGCCCAGTTCCAGAGCCCTAAAACCGGGCCAGATTAGACTCACATCTGGTTCTCCCGGTGCCAGGAGACAGCAGAGTAAAGAGTGCAGATGCTGCAGACGATGAGTGACGCTCACGGAGCCGTTCAAAGTGTCACCACTTTCTCTCTTTGAATGTCACAAACCTCAGTCTGAAGAGTCAGAAATCCTGTAACATCCATCGTTATTACTCAGTTGAAGCAAGTGTCTATCACCCAGTGCATTCTGGGACACTGAGGATTTTATCCTACAGATTCAGACGAACAGGACTGTGTTTGTCAGCAGCGTAAACCTCAGCCTCAGTCATGAATGCAGACTTTTAAAGGTCCCGACACACCAAGTCGTCGGTCGGCCGTCGGACAGTTTTGGTGGCGTCGGTGAGCGTCTGCCGTTCTAGTTTTTGCGTTGTGTCCTCACCGTCGGCTCTAATCTGCCCATGTCGGAGGCTTTTTGGCTGATTCAGCAATCTGAAAATGTATTTTGAACTGGTTTTAGGCATCAAAAATAAACCTCCAAGAGAAAAATAAAAGGTTTATTTCTTTATAAGTGAACAACTTTTATAAATCTCCCCGTTCCACTGTGACTGTCTCTCTTCTGATCCAATGTGAATATTGCCAGTGAAATAAAGTAAAATATTGAAGCAGCTTTTCTTTCATTTCCTGAGACGTCCAGTAGCTGGAGATCCAGGCGGCGTTAAGACGCCTCCTTACGGAAACTTTCATGTTTATCTGACACATTTCTGGCTTCATTTCCTGGAGTTGGTCCCACTTCACTCTCACTGCTGTTCCACACTGAAACTAAAGAAACCTGGTGATTAGAGACAAACTGAAGCAGCCTGTCACACACACACGTTACAGTCACACACACACGTGTTACAGTCACACACACACACTGTGGACGTGTACACAGGCTGAACACACACACACACACACGATGTAAACAAGCTGCTCTGACATTTACACTCAGATTAACCTCGTCAATCTCTCAGTTCAACCTGCAGCTCCACAGAAACAGGAGGTCTGACTCTGCTGACATGTGGCGGTACAGATGTGTTACCCAGCAGCCACAACTGGATCTATGATGGAGAACGCTTTACAAGAAGCAAACACAACGGATTAGTCCATCTACTCAAAATTAATCGTCAATAACTTTGACATTATGAAACCTATCTCCCGATTTTATATTATCACGATGATTGGGTGCTGATTTGAAAAGTATTGTGATTCAATATTACCATTTATTGTGATTATTGTTAACTTTTTGACCACTAGACCATGAAGGGAAAAAGATGAATCGTACACTTCTAGGGACTTTTACTTTGTTAAATCTCTAAATGAATCCAGTAAAATGTTTGATTTTCAGCATGTATGTAGTCAGAGACGTCCTGAAGTCAAATATATCAGGATCATTGTCAGGAATTATTGATTATCCAGCAACCCAAAAATCAAAGAATAAAGACATTTCCCTCACAGATTAGTGGGATTTTCTTTTTAATTTATAATGTTTGATACTTCTGGTGAATATAATCCATCAATCTTATTTCAATAGATGTATTTAGTATATCCAGTTCCCTTTGTTAACGCCTTATTTTGAAAAGCGGACGTAGTTACTACTTCCTGTAACTCCTCCGTGGTGGTCTCTAGCTCTCCCGTCAGCTCCGTTCTCTTTATCCATCCATGTACATACACACTTATTTTGAGTTTAAATATAATTAAACAAAACACTAGGTGTTCTCACGAAAATATCCACTGCCATTGTTTCCGTTGTCATGACGACCGCTCCGGTATTCAGTCACGGTCTCCGTTTAAAGCCGACAGAGGAGGAAGAAGAAGAAACTGTCTGTTGTCTGATGACACTTTCTGTTGTTTTAGCACTTTGGTTTGTGTTTCAAGCTTCTGGAAAAACACTTTAATTACGTATGTGTGTATATATATTATATAATATATATATATATTATATATTATATATTATATATATAGTATATATATATATATATATATATATATATACTATATATAATATATATTACATATATATATAATATATATATATGGAGCGTTGTTAGATTCCTGTTTTGTGGTGCTCTTCATCACTCAGAGTGAAAAACAAGTGGAGACTTCGATGCTGAGTGTTTTGCTATCAGAGCTGCTGCATCACGTTATGCTCCATTTCCTGTCACTGGCTTTAAATGTGATTAATGAGGAGAAACCAGTTTAAATCAGATACAGGTTACAGTAATGCCTTAACAAGCAGTTTCCTCCTCATAAGTAGTTGTTAACAGCTGCTCCATCCTAACACGTGACATATTTGGAGACGTTGGAGTTGAACTGAAGTCCTCTGAGTCTGAACACAGTTTGTCTGCACGGCGTCGGTTTGTTACCACCTCACTTCTGATTCAAACATGACCATGATGAGAAATAATAAGTCATCTAACGATCTAAAACGACGGCGGCGGCCTGTCGTACGCAGGTCGAGGTCCTCGGGCGAACGCTTGGAGGTCTCTTGTCCGTCCCAGAGTTCAGGCTTTAAATGTAAAGAGGACCCCGAGGCTCTGGATGGATCAACCTGCCGGAGGAAATAAAACTGACGGAGTCAGATTGAGCTTTTAAATCTCCTCTTGAACCATCCTGTGACTAGAGAAATAAAGAGTGTCTTTAATTCTTCTACTACGAACTTCTTCTTTTCCACGTCCCCGTCCTGAGCTGCTGATCTCAGGGAGACTCATGTAGAGATGACTTCATTCCTACCAGCAGACACACAAAGAGATAACTAACTCTCCTCGCCGTCCAAGCCCAGGTCACTCAGTGCTGCTGAGTTCAGGAGCGTGGGCTAAATGGACGCTGCATTATTTATGAACAGCATTAACAGCTCGTGTTCAGTAACGCTTCCGCTTTTACACTGAAGTATAAAACATTATCTAGCTTTTTATCTCTCCTCCTTCCTGCTCTTATCCATGTTCTCACTTCCTCTCCTCCTCCTTCCACCAGCAGACCTCTCATGTGAGCTTCAACTGAACTGAGCGCCGGTCGTCCTGGCTCCACGCCACGTCACGCCTCGCCGGGTTCATTATTAGCTTAAAAGTCTCTTCCAGATGGAGACGCCGGCGCCTTCCACTGGAAGATAATGAGGAAGCTTCAGTCGGCCTCACGGAGAGACAAACAGTCACGAATCAGCAGCATCATGTGTAGGAGAACAGGTAGAGAGGTGTGATCACATCCCACACAGAGAGCTATAAAAACAGAAAGAGGAGTCTACTCAGAGGTTCAGTTACAGAACAAACTGTAGAGAGCGAGGGAGGAAGCAGCGGAGTGGATCTTCATGTACATTACACTCTGGTGCCTTCAAGTACCAGCAACGAGCATCATCAGGGCTAAACATGGACCCAAGTCTTCATGTTGGAAACTAAAAACGTCACCAAGTCAAGAAGAGCTGACTCGTCTCTAGAAGTCTAAATGAGTCCGTCTCCTCAGTTCAGATTCACGCTGTAAAGGAACAACTGGGCTCTCACAAAGACGCACTATCGCAAATTAATCACACATTTTTTATCTTTTAAAAGGGAGATTTATCAAGTATTTAATCCTCTTATCAACATGGGAGTGGACAAATATGCTGCTTTATGCAAATGTATGTAGATATTTATTATTATAAATCAATTAACAACACAAAACAATAACAGATATTGATCCAGAAACCCTCACAGGTACTGCATTTAGCATAAAACAATATGCTCACATCATAACATGGCAAACTGCAGCCCAACAGGCAACAACAGCTGTCAGTGTGTCAGTGTGCTGACTTGACTATGACTTGCCCCCAAACTGCATGTGATTATCATAAAGTGGGCATGTCTGTAAAGGGGAGACTCGTGGGTACCCATAGAACCCATTTACATTCACTGATCTGGAGGTCAGAGGTCAAGGGACCCCTTTGAAAATGGACGTGACAGTTTTTCATGCAACATTGAGTGTAAGTTTGGAGCGTTATTTAACCTCCTTTTTTATTATTTTTTCTAACTTTTTTCCATTTTTAAACATTTTTCAGAAGAAAACACAAAGATATAGTTTAATTTGTAATCTAGAAGAGTTAAAACCTCGTGGACGAACAGATGGATGGATGGATGGATGGATGGATGGATGGATGGACGGACAGACAACCTGAAAACATAATGTCTCCGGCCACGGCTGTCGTCGGCGCGGGAGCATAAAACCGCCGCTAGCCGGTCCCCAGTGCTGTTTAACGACAGAATACATCAACGAGCGCTTCAGCAACATTTCAACAGCAACGCTGCGACAATGTAGGTGGCCGGTTAGTTTATTGCTCATAGTGTGAAACCCTGACTCCTACTAAATGATGTCCCCAGACAACTAAACTGTATTCTCCAGAGGGAAACGTATTTTCTCTGATAACAGTCGCAGTTTTAAACACGTGGTTATCATTAAACATTTTAACAAAAAACGTAGTTCTTTTAGTTTCAGCGGTCTCCTGGGTGAAAGCCCTGTGTCTGTTGGACCCATCATCTACCTCTAGTGGACTTCCTCGCTCGTTATACTCATTATGAATCCACGTAACTTTCATTAACGGTCGCTCCATATACTACGTGACTTGCTGCGGCCGTCCACGGATTATCCTTACAAATATATTTGTGATACGTCAAAGACAAACGACGAAATACGCTTCCCTCCAAACGTAATTGAGTGAACATAGGACGACGTATGATCTTTGCATCAAATGTGAAAGTACAATAATGTGTTGAGTATTTCATAAATCAATCTCTGCATCCCCAACTCTCACTACAAAGTCTGTCCTCTCACTGCGTCAGTCCAAACGTCAGGACAATCTGAAAGATCTGATTACTGAGCCGCATCATGTGCAGTATATGAGGACTTACTGTACAGTGAATGAACATGTGTGATTTCCTGAAGCACCCGGTGAGTAACCCGAGAAAAGTAAAACTAAAGTCCTCTTTAGGTGAAGATGGTGTTTAATGTAGCTCTGCAGTTGTGAGAGGAGGAACACCCACAGAGAGATGCAGCTCCACTCGACCTTCCTGAAATATTCAACAGCCTCTCTCTGTTCCTCCTGTCACAGCTTCACCCTGACTCAGCATCCTCTCAGCATCTCCTCCTCCTCCTCTTCCTCCTCTTCCTCCTCCGTGCCTCCATTTGTCACAAACAAACTCAGAGCTCCTGCCATCACAGTCACATTCAGGTTCACAGGGGAGCAGGTAAATGAGAGGGAGCCCATCTGTTATTCATGGGTTCAGCTGAAGCTCTGACTCGGTTCAACACGGTATAAATTACAGCTCTATTCAGAATGTAGAGGCTCTACCGGTCAGAGAAGAGCCCGCGATTCAACCAATCAATCTTTTGTTCTTAGCATTAAAGTTCATTCTTGACCTCAGAGAAAGCAGATCTCCATTTACTTTGGCCGACCTGACACCGATTTCATTGACATGTCGCAGACTTATTTCCAATGTGGGAATAAAACCAGGAGAGTTTTTCTAGAGTTGCGGCGTCCTACCGTGATCTAGATCGTTTACAGTTAGGTGGTCATAAAACGTTTTCTCGTCTTGACGTTCCAATAAACTCAATCAAGTTTATCATAAGTTCAATGACGTGAACATCGTCAACAACCAATAGGAGCGCTCTCTCCAGCACCACACAGGAAGCACCAAACAGGAAGTAGAAAGTCAACATGGAGGAAGTGGTGGAGTTGTGGAGTGATCAAGACGTGTCTCTTTGACGTGTCCTCCCGTTAGCTAACTACTGTCCCAAACGGGGCTACTGGCAAGCTAATGTTAGCTACTGGAGTGTTTGCTTTTAACCTACGAGCTAACTGTACGTTTCAGCTGAAGAACTGAAACGCTGGCTTCAATTCTCTCTCTCTCTCTCTCTCTCTCTCTCTCTCTCTCTCTCTCTCTCTCTCTCTCTCTCTCTCTCTCTCTCTCTCTCTCTCTCTCTCTCTCTCATATATATATGATTGTCTTTAGAAATGCTTCTTAACAGCGACACCTGTGGGCGTGAAATCAACTAAAGTCAGCGTCGGGCTTGCGCTTGCTCGCTCTAAATATACCTGAACGAGCGTCGCTCAACACAGTGAGGAGACACACGTCAGCTAAAAGCACAATATCACTCTATATTTCAGCTGCTTGGCAGTAATGTTAGCTGACCAGACGAAGGTCTCTCCATGAACATGATTTAGATCTGATCCTAGCGTTGGCTTTTCCGGAACTCTGGCCGCAGCCGGAGAGAGCAGGGAACGAGACAACAACGTAACTCGTTGAGGAGCCCCGTCACTTCACAAGACACGGGAAACCTCTGTTGGTCTGGAGGAGCTGCAGCAGTTATTTCTGCACAAACGTCCACTGAACATTCACTAGATATTCTCAGAGCTAAACTAACTCTTCTGCAGTGTGGAGTGAGCAGCATGCACGTGAGAGGTGGAGCGAGTACGTGAGAACGCGCACTCCGTCTGAGTGAAGGCGAGCAGGCAGAGGAGACGAGCTCCGGCCACACGCGATTGCGCATATGCGAGCGCGCATGTGTCCCGACCCGCTACATTTATACGCTTAAAAAGTTACAAACAGTCCCTTTAACTGACTGAATATCTGCTGAGCAGTTTATAAGTTTGTAGACGTCCTTCCTTCCAGGCTTCGGTATATTTCAGTATTCTACTTGCAGAATGGTTGTGCAGAGAGTCCATCCATCACAGTCAACATTTTTTGTTGCCTTTAATTGAATTTGCCAAAGTGACATTATCATAATGTGACGCTGCAGTTTCTGGTGCATTCGAGGACACTCAGACGTCTCAGATTTGATAATTGGACGCTGAAAAAGCTTCTTTTTTTTTTTGTTTTTCAAAATGAAATCCAGGAGGCTGTTTGCTGGAAGAGTTATGAGACTTTCTTAGAAAACATTGTGCTTGTTGTGATGGATCACACACGTCGACGAGGCTCATTTTAACAGAAGCCGGAGATTAAAAAAGCTCACAGCAGACGCTTCCAAATCTAAAAACTCTGCATGTAAACCCCCCGGCAGTCTGCTCCGTGTCACACATCTGAACTCTGCTGGGTTCTACTGGTTGCTGTGTGAGACTCAGTGTGTGTTCTGTCAGGGATGGAGCCGAGTGGCATCATCAAAGTTTGACTGAGTCAGTGAGGACGAAGCCTCCAGCTGCCTCGGGCCGACTTCCTGTCAGCCCGGGACACAAGAAGAAGAAGAAGAGACGGAGGATTAGAACGGCTCCCACCAACCAGCCACTGTCCTCCATGATTTAGTTCACTTTATAAACTGACATAGACAGATCATATATATCATGAAGCCACTTTCAGACCTCGTTACATAACTGTGTTAACGGCTTTACTGTCTGTGTCCTCGTCCGGCAGTCTCACTGTGTTCATCTAGTAACATCTCACTAAAACGTCCAACGAGTCTGAAGAGAACGCTGTCAGATTAATGGATCTGTTTCACGTTGGAACGGTAAACTAATGGACTATAGCGACCAGGATGTACAGGGTTAAACCCAACCGGTGGAGGCAGAGCCGGGTTCTGCTCCAGGTTTCTACCCACTAAAGGGGACTAGTTCTTGCCACTGTCACATAACAATGCAATGCTCTCATGGGGATCTCTAGCTGGGTCTCTAAGTTATAAAGTACGGTCCAGACCTGCTCTACATGAAAAGCGTCTCCAGATAACTTCTGTTATGATTTGACGCTATTAGGGATGTTAATAATTAAGCGTTTAACCGATTGACGCGATGGGTTAAAACGGTTAAAAGAAATATGCATTATTAATTAAAAAGTGGGGCGATACCTGCATCATGAAACAGTTAAACTAGTGTTATATAACGTTTTCTACGCCGTTGTCACTCAGTCACATCAGACATCTCGTGTTTTTCTCCTCGTCTGTTATTAAATACAGATTCATGTGACAGATATCAGCACCACCAGCTGATCATATCAGTCAGATATCAGGACTTCACGCTCACACGTCAGGAGAGGAAACAAAGCAAACACACACGCCGCCGCCACCACAAAAAGGCTGAATCTGACACAAACGCGTCGTCGCCAGCTGATCCGTCATCAGCTGTCACAACGGACGCCCCCGCCGGGGCCCGGAGCTGTCAATCAAAAGGAACAATAACTGCATGCTGGGAGCAAAGTTCAGCTGCGGTCGGATTGACGAACTGAGACGAGATAGAAACATGCAGAGAGGATGACACGCCGGCTCCTCTCCAGGGAATCAGACGAGCACTTAAAGCAGCACCACGGTTTAAAAGCGTTAGAATACACTGTAAGAAATATCTGTGAGAAGGTTCAGGTTCAGTTTAATGTCATTTTACAATCTTCTTCTGCTGACTTGTCACTCAATCAACTGAACCACGACTGTCATGTGATCTCTCTCTCCTCTGGAACACTTCATACTTTATGCCTCATCTGTAAACAACAAACAACACTGCATAAAACGTCTGGATAAAACATCTGGATAAAACGTGTTTGCTTTTAGAATAGACAGTAAACGTTTAGTGTGCACACAGCCTGCAACTTTTCACAGTTTTCAGATTTATCTACATTACATTTGGACGTTTCCTGACATCGACACTCTAAAGACTTGATTATACTCCCGAACGTACGCCTACACAGACAGCTGCAGACACCCGGACAGCAGAGTAGTTCAGTTTATAGTGAGCGCTGCAAGGATGACGTATATTTGCAGAACAACCAGGAAGGTTTTCTGCAGAAAATCAGCTCTGTGGCAAACAAATGTTTCTGATACTTAAACATTTTGTTCATCAAGATAATGTCCACTAATCAACACCACTTTATGATTATTGAAGTGTGAATGAACGAACTACAACACGGTCACATGAGCGTGAGTATACACAACAAGTCAGCGTGATGAGGTTTAGTCCTCCAGAAGTCCTTTAGTTTCAGTCCAAAATGGCGGAGGTATAGCTCGTGGCAAATTAAATACTACAGAATATGAATTATTTACAAATGTTCTTTATAATTTAAACTCATATCGATATCCTACACTAAACCAGGATCAGACATGCTATACTGAGAAGTTCCTTTGAGTTGTTCCAGTTATATTTTCCAGTTACTTTAACCTCTTCATACTTCCTTCACTGAGGAGCGGAGAAGTCTTTTGTATCTGAGTGCAGCTCCAAGTCCTCCTGGTCCAACGTCCAAAAACACATGTATGTTTACTCTGACTTAATGAAATGAGGACTACATACAATATTTGTTTTTGTCTTCTCCGTTCCGTTCCTACGCTTCCATCAGTTTAAAACTGGTCTGAGTTCAGGGTTAACGTCTTACCTCAAGGTGAAGCTTCAGGAGAGAAACATCATCCCGTCCATCAGAGACACAAACATCATCATCACCACAGAAACACGAATCCTTCTGAGCAGCAGAGCTCCTGTTCCTCCACGCAGCCAGCAGCTTCTTCTCACACTGACACCAGATCAGATCAGATCACCTCTCACTATCTGAATACCGAGAGGCCGAACGACGAGGACAAAAGAGCCGTGTTGACACCTCCCGAGGCTCCAACACCTCCCTGATCCTCCATTCATATTCCCCTGCAGGAGTCCCCTCCCCACCCAGGCATGCTGAGAAGCCACATCACACCCCCAACTCAACTATTTATCCTTCACACAACAGAAGAAGAATCAAACATCAGATCCAGAAGTCTTTATACAGTAAGAAAGACACAAACGCAGGTCATACGAGGTCATACCAGGTCATACCAGGTCATACCAGGTCATACCAGGTCAAAATGGTCCGACGTCCCTGATTCATTTGGGCCTCTGAGTTCTCCTCCAGCAGCTGTTTGTTTTATTTCATCCATTACTGAGCAGTAGCTAACCGGGTTAATGCAACACACACACATCTGTCTCTGTTTGTCTCTATATAAAGCAACAACGCTGGTGTCTGTGTAGAGTCGTCTCATCATCCAGCTGCAGCTCAAACTCTAAATTAACAAATCTCATGTCTCCAGTTGGAGGATCTAGGACTGTCACAATAACCACCACGACCACTATGTTCATGCTTTTTCTTTTTTGAATTCTTTGCAACGGGAGCGTTGAGTATTTTCACTATATGCTACAAACGCCAGCAGCGTGACGAGGCTCTGATCTCCTCCTGGACCTATAACACATTACATTAACGTAAAGTCTCCATGGATTCTTATTTTGCACAGTCCATCCTCTTTGTTGCTCCGCTTTTCATTTCAAAACCAGATATATTCCACATATTCTATCCTTGTTATGTGAGAACCTACAAACCTGTTTCTGTTTCCACTCACACACCTTTCATAGTGCACAGAAATAGGAGCGCAGAGAGAGAAGCAGCAGGGTCCTCTATAAAAGGCGTTAAATCAGAGATGGACTCCCACGTGCAGCTCGCCGCTGAAGGCGATCGGCGCTGCAGCAGCTCTGCTTCACATCACACAGCGGCGTGAAGAGCAGGAGGACACGGGTCAGTCGGGCTTTACCCTCGTCCTCCTCCTCCTGCTGCTGCTGGATTCAACCTGAACACCTCTCACACCTTTCACACACAAACAGCACTGTGTGGTGATGTGACCAGATATGAACACAGGTTCAGTCCAGGTTTCACCAATCATATCAGCTCTCTGCTGCTCTCAGGTAAATGTTGGTGGATGTTTATCCATTAACGGTTTTCTGCACCTCGAGCGGCAGCAGAGACTAAACATGTTGTTCTTCCTGTCCATCTATCCGTCCAAAGAGACACATTTCAACATCTACAGGCCACATTTCCATCAGTTTGCTGACAGTCATGGTCTCCACAGGATGAACCCTCATGTTCAACATATTACAGCTATAGTTCTTGTGGGAAAGTCAATCAGACGACCACAAAGATGCAAAAGTAGCACGCAAAATGACCACGTAGAGACGCAACGCGGCTACAAAGAGACGTAAAGCGGCTACAAATAGGAACAGAACATCTACAAAGGGACATAAACAACCACATAGATAACAAGTGGCTACAAAGGAACACAAAACAACCACAACAGGACGCAAAAGAACACATAAACGCAACGTTGCTACAAAAACACGTAAAACAGCTACAAAGACACAAAGTGGCTACAAAGAGACACAAAACAGAGCGACACAAAGTGGCTACAAAGAGACACAAAACAGCTACAAAGAGACACAAAACAGCAACAAAGAGACACAAAGTGGCTACAAAGAGACACAAAACAGCTACAAAGAGACACAAAACAGCAACAAAGAGACACAAAGTGGCTACAAAGAGACACAAAACAGCTACCAACTACTTATTGAAGTGGTTTTGTTGCCCCCTGCTGGTTCTGCACCTTCATTTACACACGTGTAATATTCACGCCTCGACAAGGCAGAACGTGACAATGACACGCTACACACTTTATAACTTCTTTAGACAGTAAGAAAGGTTTTCTCACCAATAGATAAGGAAGAGATAAGGGGACTCGGAAGCTACAGACGGTTACAGAGTTCTGGTTCACCTGCTAAATGCGTTGGTAGGTTTTGTTGTTGTAGTTTGTAGTTGACCTCCTGATGTTTGTCCCGTCAACACCAACAGGCTTTAAGTTTCCTCTTGTACACAACAATATTTAAGTGTAAATGGAAAGAAAGATCCCAGAGGATGAACCCTTTTCAGTTTCCTCCAGCACCACACAGTGTGCTGTGCGCTGGGTGCTGTGTGCTGTGCGCTGTGCGATGGGTGCTGGGTGCTGTGTGCTGTGCGCTGTGCGATGGGTGCTGGGTGCTGTGTGCTGTGCGCTGTGCGATGGGTGCTGGGTGCTGGGTGCTGGGTGCTGGGCGCTGTGCGCTGTGCGATGGGTGATGGGTGCTGGGTGCTGGGTGCTGGGTGCTGGGTGCTGTGCGCTGTGCGCTGTGCGATGGGTGATGGGCGCTGGGCGCTGGGCGCTGGGTGCTGGGCGCTGGGCGCTGGGTGAAGGTGAGAAAGCATCCAGACTCTGAACTTCTCTCTCAGCTCTCTTTTTCATTCTTCACTCAACTGTTTCTGTCACTTTTCATGCGATCAACTGAAATAAAAACATAAAACTAGAACATCCAACCACTCAGAGGAACAAAGAAACATTTTCATATTTAATTTCCTCCCGAGCTCCCATCATTCTCTAAAAATGTCAACCGCTCTTAAAATCACAAAAAGGCTCTTTAGACCGGCTCCTGATTGAATAAATGTCAGTAAAACCTCCCATCAGCAGACGTTTTAACGACACAGAATAAATCTAAAACGGAACAAATGTAGAAATGTGCTGTGAAAGCGGTGATAAACATCCCAACGGCAGAATCTGACTCTCTCACTTGTTACCGTTTAATCCTCAATTCTGTGGCCAACTTAGATCTGACAAACAACCCTCAGCAGCACAAACACAGCGAGCGGATAACGACCTGAAATCAATCAGAGCTTCAGAGGGATTATTAGCATGCAGCCCGGCAGACCGACCGGTCGTCTGAGCGTCTGGATCCGGTTCAGGGAATGATGAGAAGACGAGCTGCGTACACGCTAACACATGGAGAGGATCAGATGACGGAGACGAGTTGGAGTAGAAACAGTCTGATGAATGAGTGTTTACCTTCAGCAGTAGCTGGATGTAGTAGAACCAGAGAGTAACGTTTTATTCTACATTAAACTAAATGAACAGATGGAGAAGTGAGTAAAGAAGTCCCCGGGTCTGGGAGGATTTCATCTTTAGAGTTTTTAAGATAGAAAGAAACCTGTCTGAGATAACAGCATCAATGTTTAATGAACAAACAGGTAATATTTAAACCCGACATAAATCTATCGACTTAAAGATAAAGTAGGTTTCCTGTACGTATCGTAACAACAGCTTGTATATCCACCGTCCTCGGTCTTCCTGTTTCCCTTTTTGAATGACGAATACAGACTACCGCAAAGAACGTTTATTACCAAGAAGTGAAAATCAATTGTTCGTTCCATTGCAACGTCAGCGCCCAGCAGCAGAGCTTCTGCCATTTTGGACTGAAAGCGACTACCGGACGCCAGTAAAACGTCTGCCTAAAAAGTGACGTACAAAGTAAAACTACATTATTACTATTTGATTGTCATATTGTACTGAAATGACCTGTATTGAACAATAAAATATTATAAATATAATAATCGTTTTCAGTCCAAAATGGCGTCAGCGGCTGTTGTCAAAAAAAAAACACAGGAGTTTCGTCTCTTTTCTTTTATACTCTTTGCTAGCAGAACGCACGAGGTAGTCGGCCGTCAGCTGTCGTCTTTGCGGTGTGTTCGAGCGCAACGTTTTGGCAAAGACAAAGGCAACGCAACTGGTGGCCTTCGTCACCACCACTAGTTCTCTGATGTCGGGTTGGTGTGTCTAGGCCTTTAGTGACCAGCTGGTGAACATAGCGGAGCATTTAGCAGCTAAAGAGACATATTTCCCTCAGGAGTTGGTGGAGACCAAAAACAGAGCTAAAAGAGAGAAAATATTGGACTCAGATTCATCAGGTGACACAAACACAAAGAGTCCTAATGAATCATCATGTTGCTCTGTAACTATGGAGGACGGAACCTGCCGAAATAAAAAATAAAAAATGAATGACTCAAAAAATAAATGAACATGTCATAAATGTAGCCACTAATTAATTGTGTGACATAAATTGATATTTCTGTTTTAATTTGCTTTTTATTTATTTATCTTTGTATTAATTCCCTTATTTATTTACTCTTGTTTAATTTTCCCTTTTATTTATTTATTTATTTATTTATTTATTTAGGTATAAATTGTATAATTGTAATTTTTAATATCTATAAAAGAAAATGCAAAAATAAATAAATTTAAAAATGAATAAGAATATAAACATAAATAAATAAAATGTAAAATTAAACAGAACAGTAAATAAATAATGGAATTAATACCAAAAAAAATTAAAAAGCAAATTAAAACACTTTTTATCAATTAATTAATGGCTACATTTATTTTTTTTATAATTTTTGCTGCATTTAATAACATATATTTATTGAGTCATTTATTTATTCATTAACTCATTTTGGCAGGTTCCATCCTCCATATGTAACAGCTGGACGTGGAAATAATGTTCAACATGTCAATTTAAAAGGTAACGATATGTCAGCGTTTTGTTCGGTCTTGTGTCCGCTGCCCCCAAGCGGTCAAAAAACAGAGAAAGCGAGTGATGACGGTGTGAAGAGCATTCTGCTCAACCTACATCAGACTCTGTATTGATTTTATATTAAAACACTTTGTTGACATCAGAGCAGCAGCTCGAGTTAAACTGGAGATACAGCAGCAGCAGCAGCAAGGACATCTAGAGACAAAGGACGCCACCGTCAAACCTTCTGGCAGCAGCCTCCATTAAAGAGAAGAGTCACAGTGTCTCTGTGTGGCTGAAGGGACGGCTGGCTAATGTCTCTTTCTGCTTGGTCAAACCCGTTATTTATTTCTCATTGTGTGTGTCCACGGGCCGTAAATAAATCTGTAATTACCCACACAGCCATCAGGTGGGGTTAATGGAGAAACCATTAGCACGGAGGGAGAGGATGGAGGGAAACGACGGAGGAGGAGGAGGAGGAGGAGGAGGAGGAGGAGAACGCAGCCATGGGCGCAATAATCAGCAGATAATAGTTGTTAATTCAGCTTATGATGAATCCGTCTGCCGCCCTGCTGCTTGGAGATAGGTCAGCAATTAAAAACAGGATCACATGAAATAAAAGGAGATAATACGGTAACTAGAAAGTCAAAACTTTTATGTATATTAATAGAGAAGAATTCTCATTTAAAGGTAAAAATGCTGTAAATGACAGAAGTTTATAGTTTAAGAGAGGTAGAATAAAAAGGTATTATTATACGATCAGCTGTAGGAGTCCATTCAGGCTCACTCAGCACAGCTCGTAACATTAATATTATACAGCAGCTTTGAAATATTGATCAGCCATATTTTAATGGTTAGGGTCCACTTTATGCAGACAATAGAGCAGGAAGCTCTTTATAGACCCGAGCAGAGAGACGGAGAGTCCAACGGGGAAGTTACAACACTGCTGGAGGTCGGCAGTGTGACGGAGGAGAGACAACAGAGAGAATTAGATATTCAAAAGGTGCTGGATTAAGACATTTGGAAGATAGAAATACTATTTTTAGTACAACTCTTAAACCAATCTACTACTTTGACGAAATAGCGTGAGTTAACGCATGAGCTAACGCATGAGCTAACGCATGAGCTAACGCATGAGCTCATGCATGAGGTAATGTATGAGGTAATGCATGAGGTAATGCATGAGGTAATGCATGAGCTAATGCATGAGGTAATGCATGAGCTAATGCATGAGGTAATGCATGAGGTAATGCATGAGGTAATGCATGAGGTAATGCATGAGCTAATGCATGAGCTAATGCATGAGGTAATGCATGAGGTAATGCATGAGCTAATGCATGAGGTAATGCATGAGGTAATGCATGAGGTAAAGCATGAGGTAAAGCATGAGCTAATGCATGAGGTAATGCATGAGGTAATGCATGAGGTAAAGCATGAGGTAATGCATGAGGTAATGCATGAGGTAAAGCATGAGGTAAATGCATGAGGTTATGCATGAGGTATGCATGGTGAGGTAATGCATGAGGTAAAGCATGAGGTAATGCATGAGGTAAAGCATGAGCTAATGCATGAGGTAAAGCATGAGGTAATGCATGAGGTAAAGCATGAGGTAATGCATGAGGTAAAGCATGAGGTAATGCATGAGGTAAAGCATGAGGTAATGCATGAGGTAAAGCATGAGCTAATGCATGAGGTAAAGCATGAGGTAATGCATGAGGTAAAAGCATGAGGTAATGCATGAGGTAAAGCATGAGGTAATGCATGAGGTAAAGCATGAGGTAATGCATGAGGTAAAGCATGAGCTAATGCATGAGGTAAAGCATGAGCTAATGCATGAGGTAAAGCATGAGGTAATGCATGAGGTAAAGCATGAGGTAATGCATGAGGTAAAGCATGAGCTAATGCATGAGGTAAAGCATGAGGTAATGCATGAGGTAAAGCATGAGGTAATGCATGAGGTAATGCATGAGGTAAAGCATGAGGTAATGCATGAGGTAAAGCATGAGGTAATGCATGAGGTAAAGCATGAGGTAATGCATGAGGTAAAGCATGAGGTAATGCATGAGCTAACGCATGAGTTAATGCTAAACGTGAAGTATAAAGTAGAAGTAAGATGGAGCTCAGAGATGGAGGAGCAACTTGTTGATTAGTGTTTATTCAACGTGTCTCCATGACTTCATCCATCCTCAGTTTTCAATATAAAGTAAAAACTAACATCAGTGATTCTTCCTCTCCGTCGTCCGCCATGTTTGTTCACACTAAAGTCCCGTCTGATCTCAGAGATTTAGAGATTTAGAGAGATTAACGTTGTTTTAGTTGGGACTCTTGTAGTTGATGAATGAATCTGTTAGTGTGTAGTGTTTCTGTTTCTCTCCTCACACTATAGGAACTAAACTGTTCAATTTAACACAACATGTCGTTATGTGTCGGCTCTCTCACATTTTACACATCTGGTAACATCTGGAACATCTGTTAGTGTGGAGCAGCCTTTAGCTAGGTTTAGGAAAAGATGGTGCTTTGGGTTAAAATAACTGTGGAAGTGGCGTTACTTGAGTACGGACGTTACGTGACAAATAAATCAACGTTGACTTCTGGTTTCAGACGGGACATGAAGCCCGTCTGCTGTTTTTGACCCATCCACGCCGACGTTTGTCGCTCTTTCTACTTCCTGGTTCACGATTACGTGGATTACATACTAATTGATTTTTTGGGATATAAACCAATTACAGTGTGTCACCTTGTGTGTCTATAGCTACGAACGGTGTATGAGAACAACCTGAAATATGAAGCTACAGCCAGAAGACCATTAGCTTAGCTTAGCATTAAGACTGGAGCAGCTAGCTTTGCTTTGTCCAATCATAAAAAATAATACACATAAAACCAGAACTTGCTTTTACATACACACCAGCTGTGTCCCCCCTGCTTTGAGACTATATGCTAAACTAAGCTTGAGGTCAGTAGATCTGTGACTATAAAGCTCTACCGGCTTAAAAGCTTTGGATTATAAACCTGCTCCAAACTATTCACATCCCTCCAAGTAATCAATAAAACATTGAACTGATGCTGAGATCAACTGGAAGTGATTATATAATGATCATCTTCTGGTAATAATAGCAGGTACAGTATAAACTCAACTTGGAAACATTACAGCGAGCTGATGTTCGAGTACGTCACACACATACACATGTGTTTCTCTGAAGCCCCTTTCCCTCTGGATAAAAACATACCATCATCCACCAACATCTGGCTTTTGTCTTCAGTGTGAAAGGTTACAATCTGCATTCATTCCGGGACAAACAACTCTGCAGTAGTCAAGTAGTAGTAGTAGTAGTAGTAATTTATCGGCTCCAGCTCCGATCGACAGTGATGGAAATATATGAGTGTTACGTTACGTTACGTTACGTTACGTTACGTGTTTTTTTATTGACGTTTGTGACATGTTTTCCGTAGTTGTTTCCGTACGTGTTTTACTTAGTTTACGTACTTATTTTAAACCCAACCATGACATTTTCCCTTACCCTAACTTTCTTTCCTCCTTGCCTGAACCTAACATGACGGCCTTTTGCATGGCGTACAAATGACACGCGAAAACGCTAAAATGCGTACTCATGACACGCACAATATCCATAGAATGTTGTGGTATTTTAACGCTTTCCTGTGAGATCGGGTTGATATAAACCGTTAATTCACGAGTTAGATGTGAAAAGAAACATCTGATATATGTTCGCCTCAAAGCCACCAGACTCCATTGACAAAAACAGTAATTTTGTCGTAAAACACACTTCATTCAAACTGGACAGAAACAAAATAAAACTCATCAGAACCGTCTCTGTGAGTCTTTCCACTGTTCTAACAATCACCAACTCTGGTTTGAGAGTTTGAAATGAGACTGAATTAGTAACATAAATGAAATAGAAGTAACCACCGTAATATTTTCACTGTTTACTAACACTGTTTTCTGGCACGTTCGTGACGTTGAACATGCGTATCGCACCAAATAAATACAGAAAGGTACTCGTCTACTGGCAATGGGAAAGAGTGTAGAAAACCCACTAAAAATAGGCAAAAGACACCTGTTTTTAGTGTTGAAAAAAACTGCATATATGTGCTAATTTTGGTGGAAAAAGGGTAGAGTACTGTTTGTAGGGCTGCTTCCACATGCTGAGTTTGGACGGTGGAGGAAGTACGAACGGGAGTATTGTGAAGAAGACTATATTTGACTTCTTACTCAATGAAAACAACGACAAATGTCAGCAATGTGAACCCCCAATCTGAATGTCTGAAAGGCAACCTCGTCTCCCAGTAATTATTATTATATACCGCTAATATTGTTGCGTATTACTACCAATATGCAACACCAAATACATTCTGAAAGACACTTAATACAGCAGTAATTACCTTTTTATCACTACCTTAACTTGAAAAATGTACTTTTCTAACAGGATTTAGTGAATAAATACAGCCACGGTTCATAAACATCACATGTCCCACAAAGGAGCCCTGAGGAACTCCACAACTTCAGGTGAACTTATGCTTCTGCATTAATCGTGCCATACACACCTCCAACGTGGGAAGTGATTTATAGTTCAGCTTCTGACAGCAGCACCACAACACTAGAGGCATGTTGTCGTACATTATCAGACCGTGTCGTGCTTTAATTACTGTATTAACCTCAAAGTCATCATGTTGACGTCATTTAATTAACTGCCGGCAGCTCCAATGAAGAACATCTCATACCACAATAAATGTTTTACCACAAAACATCCTATTATTTAAAAGGGAACACAGATTTCCACTCAGAAGGACCCTAGATTAATAAAATAAGCAATACCTGGTGCCAAAAGAAAATTCATAAACACCTGCATTATATTTATCACGTTATAGCACGTTATTAATTCAATCATACATCTGCACTTTACCTCTTCACATCCCCGACTGATGTATTTTATTGATGGCTAAATTCTCTGTTTTTTAGATACAGAATAAATTAAGGATTATGGATTTTCACAAATCAAAATAAACTAAAAAAAGAAGCTCTTTTCGCACACACACCTGAACCTCCCCAGATAGTTCTGCAGAATAATTGTGGAACATCTGCTGTTTTCCTCTCTCTGTCTCTCCCTCCATTTTTATCTTTTATTTCTTTTCTGCAGCCTCCTCCTCCTCCTCCTCCTCTTGCTTTCTTTATGATTAATAACCAACTCCGCCATCTGTCGCCCACGGTAACAGGTCACACCGCATCGCGGACTGATCAAAATTACCATCGATTGTGAAGTGTGTGCTCACATGTAGACAAACAGCTCTGTAATTATTCGCTCCGTTACTCTGCAGAGTGAGTCACCACATGTTCAGGAATGGGATTGATTTGGTTTCTAATGAAGCAAAAAGAAACACACAGAATCACCGGAGCTCGACCAACGCACTGCAGGTTTCAGCTCATCACAGATATGATCAGTATAATGTGCTGCTCTAACAGCCTCCACATGTTGAACCTGCTGCAGGGATTCACTCCCATCAGGAACAAGAGGTCCAACACCCACTACGTTTACATGCACTAAATATTCACTTCTTTACCCCTTATTCAGAAATAGACAATATTCCTACTAAGCTGTTTACATGGATAATGAAAATTAATATTCCTGTTTACATGCAGCTGTGTATACTCTGATTAACGTAAACTGCAGCGAACACAGCCTTCCTCTTTCATTCCTTCAACCACCTTCTGGAAAAAGTTGGTGTTGCGATTTTGCAAAAATTGTATGTATATATTCATTATTGTAAATCAATGAACAACACAAATCAATGACAGATATTGATCCAGAAACCCTCACAGGTACTGCATTTAGCATAAAACAATATGCTCCAATCATAACATGGCAAACTGCAGCCCAACAGGCAACAACAGCTGTCAGTGTGTCAGTGTGCTGACTTGACTATGACTTGCCCCAAACTGCATGTGATTATCATAAAGTGGGCATGTCTGTAAAGGGGAGACTCGTGGGTACCCATAGAACCCATTTACATTCACTGATCTAGAGGTCAGAGGTCAAGGGCGCCCCTTGTTTTTCCTCGCCAAAATGTAGCGCAAGTTTTGGAGCGTTATTTAACCTCCTTCACAACAAGCTAGTATAACATGGTTGGTACCGATGGATTCATCAGGTTTTCTAGTTTCATATGATACCAGTCTCTTCACTCTAGCTTTAAAACTGAGCCCGCTACAACCTAGAAATCACAAGTTGCGTTAATGAAATTAGCAGCTTTAAAACTAAATTGTGTTAACTACTTTTAAAGATTGTCCTTCCATCCTACATTTCCCATAATGCAACTTGATGGTATCCTTTTATTAGACACTCCCTGCCTGGTAAACACCCATCACTGTCCAACTCCACACCTGCAGGTTTGTAAGTCTTTGTGTCATAAATTTGACTCCATGCAGAAGAAATAACCTCATCACTAATAACCTCATCACTAATAACCTCATCACTAATAACCCCATCACTAATAACCTCATCACTAATGACATCATACAACTGTAGTAGTACTAATAGCAGCAGCAGTAGTAGTAGTAGTACTGGTACTTCACATGACAAGTAAAGTCAGTGGTGCCCCTTTAAAATATCAATCAATATGGGCCTCAAACCCCCAGTATGAGTCTGGGCCCGCCCCCCACAGCCTCCACGCCGTGATACACTCTGACACGCGTCGCCGCTCCTCGCCACCAACATTAACATAAAAGTGCTGGAGGTGAAGTGTGACGGCGAGTCATCAAGAATTCCAATCGCACACTTAAAGGGTTCCCGAGCGAATGTAAAATAGAATTTCTCATTTCCTAAATCTGATTTTACGCTTCCTGGTCGGGTTAAGTGTGGAGTCAGCCGTGGCGGCGGCGGGGAGAGCCAAGCAGAGCTGCTACTACGGGAGGTTTCGGCGCTCGTCCCCCTCACGGTGCAGCGCTTTGGCAACACCTTCTAACAAGTGATGCATATTTAAATATACTGCTCTCTGAAACAAGCGGGGGAAGTGCTCACCTCGGTTATTAGAAAGGGAGGGACGGAGAGGGAGGGACGGAGAGGGTGGGACGGAGAGGGAGGGACGGAGAGGGTGGGACGGAGGGAGACGGAAGCAGAAAGTGCAGAAAGTCAAATAAACCCATGATGCATTTCATCCGCCAAATGGCAAAGCATGCAGGATTTCTTTCAGGGTGTAAGAGTGACAGGAAGCAGCAGAGTGTCAGAGAAGTAACAGCTGGTACAACGTAAACCCCGGAGATTAACAGTGTGTGTTTTCTGTAGACGTTGTCTCTAACGGAGACGAGGTACGGGTGTCTAGTCCTGATATGATTCCTGAGATATGGAACAGATGCATATTTTTCTACAAAGCCCTTTTTGTTATTTAAAGCTGCTCTCATCAATATTCTCATATGAACATGTGTCAACATGAGAGGTGTCTCTCGTAGTGACGAACCCAGAAGGATTATCACCTGACTCAGCAGGTCCTCTCAGCTTTACGGAGCATTTTTAGCCATAGCGTTTTGGTTTTGCGCGACACATCCTGTCTGGTTCCGTCTCAGTGTCTCCACAGACACACCTAGAGATGAGCTGGTGAAGAAAGTGGAAAATCTAGCAGCTTAAAGAGACAGATAATTTTCTCAGGAGATGGTGGAGACCAAAACCAGAGCTAAAAGAGAGAGAGAATATTAGACAAATACAACTTCTAATGAATGACCATGTTGCTCTGTGTCTGCTCAACCCCAGATCAAGCCAAAGAGTGTCCTGTCCACCTGAGCACAGCTTGTTAAGGTCACATTTTGCCTGAGCGAGGCGTGAATATTACACGTGCATGAATGTGCAGTACCAGCAGGGGGCAACAAAACCAATAATTTAGGCTTAGGCAACAAAAACACTTGGTTAGGTTTAGGAAAAACATCATGGTTGGCCTTAAAATAAGTACGGAAACTAAGTAAACAACAAATGGAAACAATGTTACATAAGTACAGATAAACATGTCACAAACGTCTCTAAAAAACACGTCACTAACGTAACGTAATGTAACGTAAACTTACAAAACAAAGCACGTTCTCCTGGTTGAAAGTCCTGTGTTTGTTGGACCCATCCACCTCCCCTCCCTGCGGCGTTCTTATTGTTGCCTTGCACATTATCATGTCATTAACACACCTTTTCATGCGACTAGGCCGGTCTGCTGCTTGTGTAAATAGGCAAAAAAAAGAATTAACGCAGGTTCAACAAAAGACTGTTCTTGTCCGTGTGTCATGTTACAATGAGCTAACTTCAGCACATCTATAGCACTGATGTTGTTAAATGTCAGAGTTGATTCATGTGCACTGTCCTCTATAAATTAACAAGTAACTAGAATGGCACTCGGAGAGCGCAGACCTCCGCCAAACTGCTCGAGTACGATTGCCCCCCCCCTCTCCGTTCAGCTTGCGCCATCATTCACGTGTATTCTTGTTTATGTTGAGATCAGCTGTACGTAGCGTGGCATCGAAAACACTTCATTCAAACTGGACAGAAACACAATAAAACTCACGTAAACAGTCGTCGTTATTCTTTCCAACAATCACCAGGTGTGCCGGCTCGCCACCAAAATCTAATGGATTGTTCATTGTGCCACACCCCACCCCTCCGAAAGATTTCATTCAAATCCTTCGCAGACTTTTGGAGTAATCCTGCTAACAGACAAACCAGCAAACCAACAAACCAACCAACGCCGGTGAAAACATGACCTCCTCCCGAGGCCTTCGGCGGTACTAAACGGTGTTATAATCCTTTAGAGTTCAGTCCTGGCTGATCTGGAGACAGCTGTGGTACCTGGAGGTAACTGCACAGTTCCTCTCAGATCACGCATGGTTATGGTTAATGGACTTTTATAGCATTTATAAGGCTCCTTTCTAGTCCTCCGACCACTCAAAGCTCTTCATACTACATGTCAGCATTCACACACACTGATGTCAGAGGCTGTCGTCACCAACCTGCCCATCAGGATCGGATCTAAATACTCATTCACACACCGGTGGATCAGCCTTCGGAGGGAATTCAGGGTTAAATATCTTTGCCCAAGGACACGTCAACATGTGGACAGGAGGAGCCGGGGATGGTGGACGACCCGCTCTACCTCAGAGCCAGAGACGCCCTAAAGGTCCACATGTATGGACCACTGAGGACAGCAGTCAGAGATGCATCTATCTGTTCACAGTGCAGCCGAACAAACAGGAATATGGTTCCAAATAATGAACATTTTTAACTATTAAACCTTTAATAAATGAATAAATGCATTAGATCAGTGGGGAATAATCCACTCCCTATCCAAGGAAGAGGAGGCAAAACCTTCATCTTAACTGTTTAAAATAAAATGATGTTGACTTACAGAAGCAGGAGAATGTCAGTGAATATATCAGTAAAAGTAAAGTGAGTATTTTCTTCTCGGTTTCACTATTTAGTGCATCTACAGGAGCTGCATGTTTTGTTTTTAAGGATTTTAAAATGCATCCAAGAGTAGAATTAGGTCATCAGCCATGACCTTAAAATAAATATGGCTCAATTAAAAAAGCATTTTAAATGATTTACATATTTAAAATGTGGCAGAATTACTCACTTAACTGGAGTGGTTTGTTATTCACAGAAATATTTACATTAATTATTCTGTAGAAAAGCCATGGGGGGGGGGGTGGTGTGTATGTGTGTGTGTGTGTGTGTGTGTGTGTGTGTGCGTGCGTGCGTGCGTGCGTGTGTGCTCTGAGGGGGGGTTGGTTGAACATACATGGCTCAGAGGATCAGAATGTAGCTCAGTTAAGACCTGATCCAGGACACAGGTCACATGGACCTGATGCACACACTCTTTAATGGTCCCATTAAAGCAGATTACAGACTCAAACTGGCTGCTTCCTCCTCTGCTACAGCCACAATAAAGAGTAAATGTTCCTCACCTGTGTCTGTAGTTGAAGGTTGTTAGTTCCACTGTAGTTGAATCACTCCATGTCTTAATCCAGGAGGGGGGTAAATCATTCACAAATCCACCCAGAAACAGGGAAAAGGCTCCAGAAGGTGTGAGAGATTAACAACTGTCCTCACACATGCAGAGAGAGCCAGAGAGCCAGAGAGAGAGCCAGGTGGTGGAGCAGCAGCAGAGAGACTGTGCTGCGAGGCTGCAGAGCTCCAGAGCTCCAGAGAGAAGAGGCTGCTCTGCGCAGAGTTCAGCCCCAGGACGGTGCACCCTAACCCGGGGACGGAGGAGGAGAGAGGTCGGTGCTGCTGGCTGTCAGTGAGTCTGCTGTTCGTGCATGAGCCGGTCTATGTGCACGGTGAGGAGGAAGAACAGTCTCTCTCTGCTCAGCTCCTCCAGAAGAATGAGGCTCACTGCAGCAGCACCACCCCCCACCGGAGGAGGCCACGCCCCCTATACAGGCTCAGCCAATAGCAGAGGACCTCCCTCTCTGAGACTCAGCTGGGAGCCAATCACAGAGACTGAAGCTCTAATAGAAGCAGACAGTCACTCAGTCAGCTGGAGAAACGCTTCTGTACACATTTAACTGCATTCTAATACAAATAAATAACTCAATAAATACATAAGTAAATCTGTCATTAAATGTAGCAAAAATAATTAATTTTATTAATATATATATATATATATATATATATTATAATTATTTTTAAATGTGTATTTTTATTTATTTATTTATTTACTCTTCTGTTATTTTTTTCCCTTTTATTTATTTATCTATTTATTAAAAATCAACAAATACATTTTAAAATTAATACCATTTTTGTTTTATTTTTATTATTTTTCATTTATTTTTCTATTTATTTTTCATTTATTTTATTATTTTTAAACGTGTGTATTTATTTATGTATTTATTTATTTATTTACTTACTCTTTTGTTTAATTTTCCTTTTATTTATTTATGTATTTATTTTTCATTTATTTTTTTGCATATATTTTATTTATTTATTTTTGCATTTATTTTATAGTTATTTTTAAATGTGTATTTATTTACTCTTATGTTTTTTAAAATGTATTAATTGATTTTTGCATTCATTTGTAATTTATTTTGCATTTATTTTTCATTTAGTTTTGCATGTATCTTTATTTATTTTTCTATTTATTTTTCATTTATTTCATTATTATTTTTAAATGTGTGTATTTATTTATTTATTTACTCTTCTGTTTAATTCCCCCTTTATTTATTTATTTTATGCATTTATTTTATTTATTTGTATTTCATTTACTTTTGCGTTTATTTTTTTTATTTTATAATTATTTTTAAATGTGTTTATTTATGTATTTATTTACTTCTTTCTTTCTTTATTTCTTTATGTATTTATGCGTGAAAACTGAAATACAATAAAAATAAGTGATTAACAAAATAACAATAAATAGACTAAAATTATACAACTTAAATACAATAAAATAAGTGATTAATATGAATAAAAAATAATAAAATTATACAACTTAAATACAACAATAAAATAAGTGAATAAAAGGAATGAAATAGAATAAAATTACATAACTTAAATACAATAAAATAACAATATAAAAAGAATACAATTATACAAGTTGGATACAATAAAATAAGCGATTAATAAAATAACAATAAAATAGTATAAAATGTTACAAGTTGAATATAATGAAATAAGTGATTCATAAACTAACTATAGAGTAGAATAAACTTTAGCATTAACCTTGTGACTGAAAGACCCTTTGAATGAACTCTGATGACATATTGACACAGTTCAGTCAATTATTAACCTTCTAATATGACGTTTGAGTTCAACCACAGTGTTATTGAGACTAATAGTCTCTGTTCCTGTCTGTAAAGAGGCCGATAGTTTGCCAAGACAAATAGAAAACCTGCAGAAACAGGAGATTGTAGAGAAGCAGTCCGAAGTCTGAGATTAGACGTCACACTTTAGCTGTCAGGTGGAGATAAATCTGATCCCTGCTTCAACATCTTTTCATATTCAGTTTAAGATCAACACGGGAGCTCTTCCACTTCTCAACAATCCTGTTTTATATGAAGAATGCATCATCGGAGCAGCAAAAGAGACAGAGAAAAAGCAGTTTTGTGTTATCAGTGTGGACCTTTGGGGGACAGTTAGAAGAGACTGTAGACGGTCATTTTTCTAAACAGGTGAGCGAGTAAACGAACAGGATGAGACACCGAATGACCTCGCAGATAAAACGATGTGAATAATGAAACCTACGAGACAACACAAGTACAAACTGATAACACAGTCACTGAGCGCTCCACGCGTTTAGTGTCGCACTCATTTAGTATTCCACGCATCCCTCTTAAGTCTTCATAATCCACCGACGAACAAAACAAATTAGCTGAACATTTACATTTACATGCATTTCTCAATGCTCAAAACTCGTAAGTCTTTCCACTGTTCCAACAATCACCAACTCTGGTTTGGTCTAAATAAACCGGCCCGTTCGCACAACAAAAGTGTATAAATGCCACGATAATGCGCAAGGTGTTCAGCGTGCAATAAGTACGTCTTGGTGTTACGTTAATTTAAGTTAATTTACGTTAAGTTACGTTAAGTTACGTTAGTGCCGATTGTCACGTGTTTTTTTGACGTTTGTGACGTGTTTTCCGTAGTTGTTTCCGTACATGTTTTACTTAGTTAACGTACTTATTTTAAGCCCAACCATGATGTTTTCCCTTACCCTAACTAAGTGGTAACTGCGGACATTTGCGTTGCGTGCAGCTGAGGGGGTTCAGGATGCCCCCTGGGCCTAGGTGGAGAGATTATATCTCCACACTGGCCTGGGAACGCCTCGGGATCCCCCAGTCAGAGCTGGTTAATGTGGCCCGGGAAAGGGACGTTTGGGGTCCCCTGCTGGAGCTCTTGCCCCCCCAACCCGACCCCGGATAAGAGTTAAAGATGAGTGAATGAGTGAGTGAGTGAGTGAGTGAGTGAGTGAGAAATGACACACAAAAACGCTAAAATGCGTACTCATGACACGCAGAATATCCGTGGAATGTCGTGGTATTTTTACGCCTTCCCGTGAGACCCGGTTGAAATAAACCCTTAATTCACGAGTTAGATGTGAAAAGAAACAGTTGATATATGCTCTCCTCAAAACCACCAGACTCCATTGACAGAAACAGTCATTTTGTCGTAAAAACAGTTTTCTACTCTTCCAACACCAACTCTGGTTTGAGAGTTTCAAAGAGAGACTGAAGAAGTAACAGATATAAAAATAGAAAGTAACCACGTAACATTTTCACTGTTTACTGAACCTGTTTCAGGGAACGTGACGGTCAAACGTGACACAGAAAAACCGAAAGGTCAGTGCAACGGCACGGCGTGCAAATGCACGGCGTGCAACAGCACGCCGTGCATTTGCTCAACCACCAACAGTATTTACTCTCTATTTTATACTTGTTTACATGCTATTTTAAAACTGTTGTAAATCAGACTGCAGCTCGCTGATTACACCGGATACGACACGGAGCAGCTCTTTTCATTCCTGTCTGACCTCCATGAGAGAGAAGATTAATTACTACTGCTGTATATGTATAGTCCACATGTGTATATATCAGTGAATATATGTAGTGCATGTTTGTTTTGTATGACTTTACTTTAGGAAAATAAAGCCGACTGAAGCACATTACAGCATTTCTGATTCATTTCTGTAACTTATTCTACAAAGTAGCTCCATCCACAGTAAAGAGGCTTCTTGCTTTAAAAGAATCTTTGCTTGTATATAAAGTAGGGCTGGGACGATACACCTATCTCCCGATTGGATACTATAACTTTTTTACCACTAAACCATGAAGGGAAAAAGTTGAATCATCCACTTCTAGGGACTTTTACTTTGTAAAATCTCTAAATGAATCCAGTAAAACTGTTTGATTTTCAGTATGTATGTAGTCAGAGATGACCTGAAGTCAAATATATCAGGATCATTGTCAGGAATTATTTATTATCCAGCAACTCAGAAATCAAAGAATAAAGACATTTCCCTCACAGATTAGTGGTGTTTTCTTTTTAATTTGTAATGTTTTATACTTCTGGTGAATATAATCCATCAATCTTATTTCCATAGATGTATTTAGTATCTACAGTTCTCTTTGTTAACACCTTATTTTGAAAAGCGGACGTAGTCCCACGTGTCTACTTCCTCTAACTTCTCCAAGGTGGTCTCTAGCTCTCCCGTCAGCTCCGTTCTCTTTATCCATCCATGGTCAGCTCCATTGGGGGCGTTTCAATGCAGAGAACACAACTGTCAGTATCTGGGTGCTCTACAGTCGTAGCGCCGGCCCGTTTGACCACAGAGACAAGAGCGACGACCGGCTTTCTGCCTTTTTTCATCTTTTTTTCAGGCATATTTCAGACCTTTGTTTGAACATATTTCTGCCTTTTTGGGAATTTTTTTGGGCCATATTTCGGACATACTTTGGCATTTTTTCTGCCTTTTTTTTTTACATATTTCTGCCTTTTTTTTTTTAAATGTAGACGTATTTCGGCTTTTTTTTCTGACTTTTCTCAGCCTTTGTTCTGACTTATTTTCAGACATATTTTGGTCATTTTTAGAAGTTAGCATGCAGCTTTAGCTCTGCTCTGTCTAGCTCTGCTTTTCCTGTCAATGTGTGAAACCCAAAGTGTTTCCATCCTTTACTGGATGTGTAGTGTTTACCACGCTGGACTCAACATGGGAGGGTGCAGGTCGTATCCACGACGACCATCCAACGCTTTATACTTTCTCTTTCCGGCTGCCTGAGATGTGTAGGGGTGTTTGGTTGCTCTGTTGTGCTGCATGATGGTAAAGAGACGAGAGCATAAATGCATGTAACCAGCTGTGAAAGTTGGACGGTACATAAAACGGATGAAATCACTCATTCATTGGGTGAAACGGCCAATCAGAGAGCTCTCTCTCTCTCTCTCTCTCTCTCTCTCTCTCTCTCTCTCTCTCTCTGCTCCAGCATGCTGAGTCAACCCAGCAGCTACAGATAACGCTGACTGGAACCGATAACACACACTGAGAACTACAGGAGGTCCATCACAGATGTTAAACGACGGCCCAGCGGTGGCCAAACGGCGGCCGGCGTCCTGACATCACCACGTCATCACGGTGGTCAACGGGGCAGAAAGCACTGAGCAGCTCTGCTTCACCACAGAGAGAGAGATTCAGAGACGCTGCTACTGGAAAACAGAGGTTATAAAAAGACGATATAAGAGAGAGAGACACAGAGAGAGAGAGAGAGAGAGAGAGAGAAGAGGGGAGTTTAGATTCAGGGAGGAAAAGAAGGTGAAGCAGCACGAGGAGCAAAAACCCTGCAGATCATAAATTATTCAGACAAGTTGTTTTTATAAGAGCATGAAAATAAATCAGACGAGGACAACTTTCACTGAGCTGCAACTCATCTCTGAGACGAGTACTTTCACCACACACACACACACACACACACACACACACACACACACACACACACATACATATATATACAAATATATTCAAGGTGAGGCTGGAGATCCAGAAGAGGCATCGTATGCAAATAGCCCATATGTGCTGCCTGTCACAGCAGCAGCCTCACAGCTACTCTGTGTGTGGTATGTGTGTGTGTGTGTGTTGGTGTTGGTGGTGGGGTCAGAGGTCAGATGGGACGCCTAAAGGACAGCTGGACGACCGTCCTGAGAAGCCCGTTACTGTACACCACACACACACACACACACACGCACACACACACAATGTGATTAACCTTCTCCGGCCTTCTGCTCCTCTTTTCTTCATCTTTTCCATTTAAAACTTTGATGATGTATTTAAAGTTTAAAATTAGAGCTGTCAAAGTTAACACGTTAACGCAAATTAGTTTTAAAGCTGGAGTGAAGATACTGGCATCAGAGTAAACTAGAGAACCATCGGTACCAACCATGTCATACCAGCTGGTCATGAAGGAGGTTAAATAACGCTCCAAACTTACGCTAAGTTTTAGCGAGGAAAAACTGTCATGGGCATTTCCAAAGGGGTCCCTTGACCTCTGACCTCCAGATGTGTGAATGTAAATGGGTTCTATGGGTACCCACGAGTCTCCCCTTTACAGACATGCCCACAGCCTTAGTAGAAACCCAAAATATAAAAGTATGAACCTGAAAATGAGCAGGATACGTCCCTCTTTTACGTTCTGCTTTCAGCTCACTGTATTTGGTTTTTACTGATTTTCATCAGAAAGACGCGGTTGTGTTTTTTTAGTTTTTTAAGGAGCAACATTGAATTAAAACAGATTTAAATCTGGATCCCGTTAAACCAAACAAACTAAGACACATCTTGTGATGTGCAACATGAGATCATTTCCCCTTGAATTTATTTTGACACGTTTTATGAATTTAAAACAAACTTCCGAGCACGCCGATGACGATGACGATGACGATGACTGAAACGTGTCGTTGATCCCCGGATTTTACTTCTGCAAACACCCAAAAGTCTTTGTGCTTCCAAAAGACACCGAATCTGCAGTTTATAGTAAACAAGGTCTTCTTCTCGAGCACAGAAAAGAGAAAACCAGCCGCTAATTATACAAGAATTGCTTTTACAGAAGAAAATATAAATGGAGACATTTTCTCTCCATCATGACGTCACATCTTGTAATAACTTTTCATCTCATTATTAGGAGAAAAGATCTGAGTATTATGAGATGCAAAGCTCTAATTAGAAGGAAGAAGATTAAAAACATCTTGTTCTTATGAGATTCTTTTCATGTAATTATACAGATCTTGTAATTATGAAATATCCGTCTCATCACTGTGAGATGCACAGACGTAATTGCAAAGTATGGAAGTGATAATTATGAAAAATCTTCTATAAAGAATCAATAAATGATGAGACTACTGCAACAACAACGTCTCCAAGGTTACATTAAAGTTTAGTAGGACTATTACGAGGACGTGTCGTCCTCACATGTTCTCAGTGGATTTGTATGTGCGGTGCAGTCGCTGCAGACAGACCTTTAATATTTGATGAGCTGCCAGATGGCTCAGTGGAGCCTTTGATAAGCATCTTTAACACATAGGTAGTCAACCAGTGTGTGTGTGTGTGTGTGTGTGTGTGTGTGTGGGTGCTTCGATGGCGGGGTTACTGCGATCAAAGAACTCAACTCCAATGGCAGACACAAGTCAAGAGCCAGACGCACACATCAATAATTTAACACACACACTGTTAAAAGTGAGACAAAGACTGAAGAGGACTTAAAATATCTGCCAGAAATAGACGAGAGTATCTGAAAGTAAAGTTCTCCACAGTTCTTATATTATATTTTATTTTGTGTAGATGATGAGGAATCTGCTTGTAAATGAAAAGTTTGTGTCCCAAGAGAAACCACACGTCAAAGCTGATTTATTTGTCACGTAACGTCCATACTTAAGTTACAGCACTTCCACGCCATCTGTTCCTAAACCTAGCTAAGTACTTTGTTGTCTAAGCCTAACTAAGTAGTTTTATTTTGAAAAGACTGGAGCGGAAATTAAGACATGCATCACGTGTTGCTGGACATTCGTAGGAAAAAGCACAAGAAAAATACCTTTTTGAAAGCCGCGTTGAGCGTCACGAAACAAAAGGGAAATTCGTGTCTATGTACACGAATCAAATAGATTAAATTGTGTGACTATTACCGCCGTGAGACTGTTGTATTTTTTCTGTTTCCTTTTCTTTAACCCATATTTAAGCTGGTTCGTTGTTGGGAACTAAAAGAGAGATCTGGCCAAGATGGCAGCATAAAAAACCACACTAAATCAGACAATGGATAAAACAGCACTAAAACACACACAGCCGTACTAAAGGAGATAAAGTGAACTTTGCAGGTATTTATTCATAAATCTAATTTAGATTGTTGATTTAAATGACGATGTCGCTGGATGAAAAACCAGAGGATCACCAAAGTTATTCCAGTTCATCGTGAGAGGAACATGAACGTCTGAATCACATTTCATCACAATCCATCCAACAGATGTTGAGACATTTCTCTCAAAACCATGAATGTCAATCATCTGGGAAGTTGACAGTCTGTCCCGCTGTAGCGTATTAAATAAAATACAGTGGAAAGAAGAACCGTCTATGAAAACACTCACGGAGATCTTGAAGGTTCAGGTTACAGGACGTCAGGGGCGGTTGAGTTGCTGCTGTGATAAAAGGGCTGAATACTGTCTGCTGCACCGAGGAGGTCATGTTTCAGTTTGGTTTGTTGGTCTGTTTGTCAGCAGGATTACGGAAAAAACTGCCGGTCTGATTTTCACTAAACGTGGCGGAAAAGCGTAGCACGGGCCACGGAAGAACCCGTTCCATTTTGGATCTGAATCACAACGATACACACATTATTTTTGACTTATACCAGGTCAAACACTACATTAGAATCAAGCTGATCGGGGTCTGATTCCTCCTGATGATCGTCAGCAAAGCCCCGATTGTTTGATGGATCTAAAGATGATCTTTCCAGATGTTCCTGTGGTGTGAAGTCCATCCTGCATCACACCATTTCAAATGGTAAATATTAAACAT